>NC_031769.1:143287592-143312249 GCF_001522545.3 Parus major
CATGGACCTCCAGGGCTGCAGGTGGATCTGTGCTCCCCATGGACCTCCAGGGCTGCAGGGACAGAGCTGTTTCAAGCCTGAACTTCATGTGACTCTGCTCCAGTGACTGGAGCACCTCCTCCCACCCTTCCTCTGGATTTCTGCAGGACTGTTTTTTTCACATGTTCTTGCTCCTCTTTGCTCTGGCTGCTGTTGCACAGAAGTTTTTTCCCCTTTTTTTAGTTCATTCTCCCAGAAGTGCTACTGCTGTTGCTGGTGGACTCAGCCTGGCTGGTGGTGGGTCTGTCTTGGAGCTGGCTGGCATTGGCTCCATCAGACATGTGGGAAGGTTCTGGCACCTTCTCACAGAAGCCTCCCCTGCAAACCCTGCGCTACCAAAACCTGACCACATGAACCCTGCTCGCTGGGTTACCACGTCAGAGAGGGAACTGAATTCCATTAACATGCTTTACTCCTGACAAAACCGTGCTGGCCATTTCTGAGTGCTCTATTTTCATCCAACTGCTCACAGGCCATTTCATAATTCGTTCCAAGAGCTTTCCACATTCAACCATATTCCTTGGATTTGCTCCTCTTCTTACTCCCACCTCCTTAAATGCAGATAGGACACTCACCCTCACTGGTCCTTACTGCAGTCAGCCTTTAAAGGCTCCCTCTTGTAGGGATTTTTCTTGCAAAAGCAAGTGAAAAAGAACACAGTTGGATACACACTTGCTGGCTCCAGCTGGACATCTCTGTGTTCCTCATTCTTCCTGAGGTTTTTATTTGGCTGGGGTTTATGAGTTGTCCCTTTCTCCAATCAAGACAATGCCTGTTCCACACTGGAATTCTGCAAAAGGAGTCAGAGTTTTTGGCACACTCTTGATTGATTTTTGATAACAGAGCTCCTGCTGTAACAATCTGCCATTTGTCATAACCCTTCAGTGAGCAACAAAAGGTCTTTGTTAAATGTTTCATGCCAGGCACGATCCCAGCAATCAGGGCAGCTAGACTTAGTAGACTATGAAATATATGAGGTAGGAAGAAGACAGAGGAAAAAATTCAAGAGACAAAATATGGACTTGTTGTCTGGGTTTTGTATAACTATAGCTGGATGCTTTATTATCTTTAAAAGTGGAAGATTTTCCTTTAGTAACAGAAATAAGAAATCTAATGAGCATGAATATTCCACTTAGTAAAATAAAAACTGCAAATCGCAACTATCTTTTATTTTACTCTCCATAAATGTGCTTGATTCAAAACAATCAGCCGTACCCTAGAATAGTTCTATGTAAAAAGAATCTATTCTAACAAATCTATTGGTTAAAATTTAACTTTTGTTATTGGAAGGCAACATTGGCAACAGCAGTGACATTTTTTCCTACAGCACTTCTGCTTTGCAGAACAGAATAAAATTCCACTGCAGGCCAGAGTCATCTGCTATCCTTCTTCATCTGTGCTGGCCTTTAAAAGTTTTGTAAAAAACATATAATGAAACTTGATTTATAGACATATTTTTTTGTTTGGTTGGGATATTTATTTGGGAGGGATGGGGATATTTGGAACATATTGCTGTCTCAATCTGGAAAATAATCATCATTGACTCTCCAAAGATATAATAAAAATATGGAAAAGTGTTCAGAGTGCTTTGAGTTGATCTGAAGGAGTCCTTTAAAGCTGCAGCATGCCTAGTAAGTGTGGTACAGATAACTTGCAAGTAAAGAAAAATAAAATCCTTGAATCAAAGCTGTGGTTAAAAGTCTTCAAATTTAAATTCTTACAACCCAAGCACCAGTGAAGTGTGGAAGCCATTAGCATAAAACCTCATTTCAGAGAAATTAGAACTGTAAATAGTGCCCAGTAAATAGCACTAGTTTATGTTTGTATCATTAAATTGTGCAACTGAGGAAGGATTCAGCAACTGATGGCAACCTATACTGTTCAAGAAAAAGCAAAGTTACCTTTAGAATGCTATTCTTGCCCAATCAATCTTATTTAAATTAATTCTCTTCCCAAAGGAATACGTTTTTGTGACCTTTTCAGGACATCATATTAAAGTATGCTTTGTTTATTGAGTGTTTTTGAAACAGTTTGGACCAAAATGCAGTTTTGCTCTAATAAAATGTGGCTGGACCAGTTCCATTACCCTCCCACTCTCTGAAGCCCACAGGACTAAATGGGTGTAACAAAATGAAGTATTTGGCCATTGACCTGCAAGTCCAGTGACTCACACTGGGTCACATAAAACTGTTTCCCAGCTAGAGGCTGTAACAGAGGGCTGCTGCGAGCCCTGAGCTTCCCTGCTACCACACAGAATGTGAGAGGCTTCAGGGGAAGGGAGCTTTCCTGTGGATTCACAGAATTACAAGTAATGGTGGAGGCAGGAAGGAATTTCCAGAGGTCACCTGGTCCTCACCCCTGCTCAAGCAGGAGCACCTAGAGCTGGTTGCCCAGGATCATATCTGGCTGGCTTTTTGTTGTCTCTAAGGAGAGACTCCAGCACTGCCCTGGGCAGCCTGTGCCAGTGCTCAGTCACCTGCCTGGTAAGGAGGTGTTTCCTGGTGTCCAGCTGAATTCTCCTGGCTTTCAGTTTGTGCCAATTGCCTCTGCTCCTGTCAGAACTGGGGAGAGGAGGAGAAGTGAGAAGAAGAAGGCTTGGAGACTAGAAAGGCCATGTTGAATTGCCAGCTGACTTCTCTTCCAAACCCAGTATTCAGGCTTCATACTTCTGGATTTTTCCCTGACAGAGTCCTTGCTTATGGGGCTGGAAAGCCTGTGGGAGTTTGGATTAGAAGGTCTCAAGTCCCACCAAGCTGGCTCAGTATGGACCTCACTGGTGCTTCAGATTCCCAAATTGCTGGTGCTCTCCACAATGCAGGCATATAGAAAAATCTCCACCTGGGCAGTTCTGCCAGGGTCTGATCCCTGAGTGTTCTCATAACCTAAGAGCCTGACTGCATGCTCCAGTAGATGAGATATTCTGCTATGGGAAACGAGGAAGGGGAGGGATGTCTGAGGTCCCTATCCCTGTCTGATCTATCCCTATGTCTGTCTGCATTTTTGTGCTATTCTCATTTCCATTTTCTTTCTGAGATCCTCTCACCTGGGGTGAGTGGAAGCACAGTCCTTCTCCATTCACAAGAGAAGATAATACTGTATGACCCCATAAATTTTATTTTAGGATTTGAGGACTGCATTACATATGAGGATTGCCTAATCCAACACATCAGCCAGCCAAATTGGCCAAGCATGTTACTGGGGGCTTTCTTATTTTACTCAACCAGGAAGCTGTTTTCTCTGCCTGGAAAAATTATCAAGAAATATTGTTTCAGAGAAAATGTTTTGGAAGCATCATCCCAAGTGGGGATTAGACTTGTTTTAACTAGGGTAATCTGGAATTGGAAAGCTGCACAGACATCTGAGAGTGCCTGGTGACATGTGGAAGCGAAAAGGTGAGACTGACTCATGAAAGTGCACTCGGGGCTGTTTTACAACAGCAATTCACAGAGTATCTGATCCAAAACAAAGCAGGATTTGCTTGCCCGCAGGGATCACTGTGTATATACAGAGGAAACAAAGGGCTTACATCTTTCAACACAAAATATTTCTGTATAAATAGCTCACAGGAACGCAGCTAATCTCTAAGGCCTTCTGTCAACCAGCTGCAGAAGAGGGAGGAAAGGAAAATCTTTCAGGGAAGGGCATCTTCAACATGAAGGGTGGGCTTTTGTGTAGCCAAAAAGGCCCATGCTTGGTGCTTGGTTTCTGAATCTAAAAACTGTGAGGGGTGATTACTGCAATCAGGAGAGTGTCCCTCAATAACCAGGGACTGTGTCTTCTCTGTCCCTGAGATAGAGAACTGTAGTATGGGTTCTGAACTGTTTGATCTCCCACCTGTGCTCTGGGGTTATATCTGCCCTGCCAAATAAAAATCATCCAGGGAAGAAACTGAGGCAGCTCAACCTCTGACTGCTCACACTGCAAAACCATTTCTTCTTTCCCAGGATCTGTTAGAGACCAGCTCTGCTCAAGGCAAAAGCTTGGCATGGTGTGGGTGGCACCTCCCCCCAGAAACCTTCACCACTGGCAGGGTGAGACCAAACCAGATGCCTTATGCTGCCTTTAGCATCATCCCTGCTATCTTTGAATCCCCAGGCTCTCGTGCTTTCCCTCAGGAAAATGCACCTTCAGGTTCACATTATAAAATCACCACCCTGGTGGACCTTGTGACAGGACACAAGGATCAATTCCTAGAGGAAATAAGTCTTTTAGTGCCCCACAGGGCAGCACAGCCTGATGCATGGGTTACTTTTCAGTGAAATTGTGGCATTTGTGGGGCACAAAGACAAGCTCTGTCCATCTGCTGCCAGCCACAGAAGGTTGTCTAGGAGGGATGCAAGGGGGAAAACTGTCTAAAAGTCAAACAAAGGCACCCAGGGAGTGTGGCCTTTGTGTGTGCACACCTTTAAGGGGCTCAGTCTTTTAAGAACAGCCTAGCATTTCCATTCAAACATAAGTACAGAATTCTGGAAAGCATGTAAGCACAAATTTGAGAGCTAACCTCATAACCTCATTTTTATGTGCTAGGTTAACAAGGTGTACAGATCTGGGGTTAGCTCCTCAGGTTACTCAAACCAGGTGGCTGAAAAACCTCAGCATATTGAACTTGTGATTTTCAAATATTTTTGAAAAACAGTTAATGGAAATCAGAAACAGATTTCCACAGGCATGGGGAAGAAAAACAGACTAGTTTGGGGTGGGGGTTGCTTGCTTGCTAGATACATCTGCAGACCACATGGTGTTCTCAGCATTGCATCAAGACCATTTAATTGACAACATGTTAGCCTGGGAAAGAAGAACAGCTTGCAGAGAGTTTAGAAACACCCTTTCCCTTGGGTACCTTGGCTCATGGTGTTGGTAATGAGCAGGTAAGCATTGCCATGGCACAGCAGCCCAGGGATCTCAGCATTTGTTGGTGTAGAGTCAAGGTGGGGATACCCCTCGGGATCAGCTGGATTGGTCTCAGCCCTGTCCTTCTACCAGGACTGTCACTGTTCCATGCAATGCAAGGGAGCCAAGCCCATTCCTCAGGTGAGCAGCAAGGGAAGGAGGTGGTGTTCATGCCACAATGACAGTGTGACTGATGTGGTGATGGTTGCAAGAAAGACAAATTGCTTGGGAGAAATATGAAATTGTGAAAGATGGTTTCTGCCAGCTTAGCTTGTCTCTTTCTGATATGCACACACCCTGAGGGGGTGGGCAGGGGTGCCTATGCTTGAGGAAATGCCAGGAATAACTTTTTGGTCTGTTTAATACTTCAGGTACAAGAATTGTTCTATGCACAGCAGAAATATTGTGGAAAGTAACTGATTAATCACACACTGAGATATGCTCTACTTTTACTTGAATCTCAGTGTTTTTCCCATCAAAGACATGATACTCCATGGTGGGATTCCATGTTTAACTCTGGTGTTTACCACAAGGCAGCAAAAGCACATTTCATCATGCAGAGAGAGGTGACCCTGCAGCAGAACAAACCACTCTTAGGGGACCTGTGGCCAGGCACGGGCCTCATGAATGCCAAGACAACCCTCACAATCAAACCCAGAGATAATTTTCCATAAACAATGCATAAACATGATCTAGACATCTGACACAAGCACTGCCTACCTGACAGGAACATGAAGTGCATGGGTTTTCTGCACTGCTGTCCTACCCTGGATTTATATGACTGAAGCAGAAGAGAAATGGAGTTATCACCATACGCTGAGGATGAAGATCCTTCCCCTGAGAGCAGATGACTGCTGATGACTCCTGTGTATGGGCTTTCCATTTGGACCCAGAACCTTCTGGTCTTGGCTGTACCCTCACCTCACTCTAGAGGAGTACTGGAGCAGTGTCCCATTCAAAAATGCCTTTCACTTATTTTAGGGTACTTTACAGACAGGCAGAGGATGTGCTACACAAAAAGTATTCCATATACAGGATGTCTGTCATTATTCATGATGTAGCAGCATTTCTGGGACAAACAAGGGTTGTGCAGAAGAGCTACGGAACAGTCTGAGAGAGATTCTGCCTGCATGTCTTGTCTTTCCACTGTGGCCCAAATGGAACTTGGAGTGTCCTTATTCCCACCTGATCTCTAGATCACAGTCTCCCCTTGCTGTGTCAATTATCAAGGCTCAACATTCACAGCTTGGTGCACAAGGCTCTAGGGAGCTGCAGTGGTTGAGCAAAGTGAGGGAATAAAAGGTTTCTAGGCTTTGGCTGGTGGTTTTACATGTTTTGAGAGCCTCTTGTTGGACTGCTGTCTCCACCTTCCTTCCCCTGCTATCCTGGCTGTCAATGGCTGCCAACCACCTTACAGGCAGAGCAGTATATGGCAGCACTCTTCAGTCAGCTGCTCATGGAAACCAGATGAGACCAACAAGCTGAAGGATGAAAGTAATTCAGCTGATTTTCCATGAGAAAAAGAAACAACAGTCCCACAAGTGCATCATCCTGTAACCACTGATACAAGTGCATCCCAGAGCATGTCTAACTAGATGGACATTTCTGCTTGGGACTCTATCAACCTGTCCTCTGCCTAAATGGGAATGTTTCCAGGAGAGGCAAAACCTAAAAGAGATCAGAGATCCTTTCCTGCCAATGCATTCATTACTCAAACACACTTCAGAAAGAGATCTATTTCAGTTGAGATCTATTCTACAGATCATCTGTCCAGGGCAAGAATCTTTCAGAGAGGTTTGCCCTACCCTTGGATTTGAATTGTCTCCTAGCTGCTCTTATGCCATTGCACTCACTTAGGAAACTGATCCCTAAACATTCCAGCTCCTGGTCAGTTTCTTTCAGTTCCCATTTAAACACATATATATGTTCTTCTCCTTGGAGTCTGCACAAAGCCCTGCATTGTGGGCTGCACTGGATACTAAAACTAGCACAGTTGGCTTAAACTTGCCTTTTTCAAAGATTTGTCCTGCCTCTTTTGAGTGAAACAAAACCTTTTGTATTTTTGAGGCCAAAATGGTTCAAGAAGGGGAACCACAATGCATTAAGAGCACCCAGCTCCTCTCCCATTGCAATTTGGAATCCATTTCTCAACCCAGTGTGAACACAAGGGACAATCATATGGAGTTGTCCTGCATAATTTGCTCTAAAAGCATTGCAGAAGGGACTAGCTGAGAGCAGAGGTGAATGTTCATGCCAGTTTGTCTGCCAGTCTCCAAAGCTGGTAGAAGAGTAGGTTTCTTTCCCTTTCCCATGAAAAAGGATTCCTGTAACACTTTTACAAAGTCCAGCTTTGTGTGTTGGTTACCCTCTGAGCCTCCAATACCTTCATGATTGTCAAAAGGACTTTTGGTAATGAGCAAGGTGAATACACTGGAATTAGAAAAATACATTTTGAATTCAAGATGTGATTGATGGCATTTCTCTGGAAATGAAACATCAGAGGTTTACTAAGGAAGGGGGCAGGACAGGAAGTGAAAAAAGCATTAAAAATAAGGTGCAGGGAAGAGAAGATCAGGGAGGTGGTGCTGCCTCAAGATTGTGCCAAACAGACACAAACAGGTGCCTGTAGTAGCAATGTTTTGCTTTCTGAATCAGCCTGACCACAGAACTAGTTCAGTGACTGGTCCTTGTGAAAGGCAAGCACAGAGGCTGTAAAGAACCAGTCCCCAGTCAGCGCTGTGTGGTACCAACAGCAACCCTCACCTGTCCTGGGGAAACCCAAGGGCAGCGCTGGCAGCCCATGGAGGTGGGACATGAACAAGCAAGGAAATCTCTTATCACAGTCTTGAGCAAGAAAGCACATGAAGTTCCAGTCGTGCCTGTTTAGTTGCCTGGCACCTTGTCTGAAACCCGTCCTTCCAATCTGCCCTGGATCCCAGCCAAACCAAGAGGTGGTTCCCTTTGCATCAGGGACTTTCACTACCAAAAACCTCTAGCAGAGAGCCTCCTGCTTCTCTGTGGTATAGGAGGACTTGCTCCCCTGCTCATGGTGGTCCATATAGGAGCTACATAAAGACAACAGTACAGTCACAGGTAGTTACTCATCACCAAGGGTGAAAGCAAAGATATAGCTATTTCCAAGGGATGCAAAATGTTTCCCTTATTTGTGTCCTGACAAGATGTCAATTTACAAAATGTTGTGTAAATTCTGTCCCTATTCTGTGTGTATGCATGTAACCATGGTGTTGCACAACAAAGTGTGCAGCCTGTGGGGAAAACCCATCACTTCCCTAGGACAAGTTATAGGGATGTTAAAGTAAGGCAGAGCTTAAGGGTTTCATTTTTGTGGGACACGAGGCTGGGCTCTGTGCCAAATCATCTAAGAAAATAACAAAATTCATGACTTTGCTGCAGAAAAGCAGAACAAAGTGCCCCAGACACAGAGGAAGGAGGTGCCAGGGCAGCAGCAGGACCTCCTGGGTCCTCTGCCCACAGCATTGCAGAGCTGCTTCAGCACCGTGGCTGTTCGAGCTGCCCACAGCTCCTCTGGCTGCCCTGGCAGCTTCTCCAGGGCACAGCCCCTCTCTCGTGGGGCTCTGCTGTGCTGGGGGACAGCATCAGGTGTTTGGGAAGAGAGTGGCAAGCAGGAGCTGGAGCACCCCCGAAAGGAGGGCAAGCTACAGCAATGATCTGACCTGAAGCTTTGCCCTTCACAGGGGCAGCATCCAGGCCTGGTGCTGAACTCCTGGAAGAGTCCTGGAGGCAAGAGTTCTCCAGGCTTCAGTGACTGCTTTTCATTTTCCCAGCTGACAAATTTGGGACAAGTATGTTTGTCTGCATAAGGTGGCATTAGAAGGTCCAGGTCATTAATGAGGCTGGAAAATGTCTAGTTTGCTGACAAAGCTGAATCACTAACAGAGTGTTGCACCAGGTCATATGGTTGAATACAAATTATAGCTGTTTGTTTGCTTGATTGTTTTTTAATCCATTCTATATTGAGACTATAAATAGACATGTTGTGATTGAAAGCCTAACCTCCCCCATTTATCTATTAAAGTAATATTCCATAACTTGGAGAAAAAAACCTCACTGCAATGCAATGACTAAAACACTCCTTTCAAAACACTTTACCATGTCTGCACATTTCTCAGCTGGGAAAATACATTATTCACAAATTATAACCTAGGGCACATGACTGCAAAGGAACCTGTCCATTCTGAATGTCTCCTAACTGGAAACACCTTAACCTAATAAAACAGACTTATGGAACTATAGCCTTATAATTCACCCTAATTAGCCAGTGACAAACCCTCTGGCCTTTGGGTAGATGGCTCTTTGCATCTTAGCTTTCATTTAGTTCGTGCTGGGTGCTGTGTAGACATTCTTTTTCAGTGAATCAGTGAGAGAATCATAAGTCATCCAGGATGACTGACTCACAGTCCCATGATTTTTAGCAACAGACATAATGGATGGTTTTAAATACATCTAGTAGCACCATTTCACTGGCATCAACATTTTAGAAAAAAGCAGATCAGTTGCTCGGAGATATTCCACACATCAATCAGTGCAACAGAGTCGAGTCTCATTCACCAGACAGTAAGTCCAGCTAGTTACCTGAACCCCTTTGGTTGGCAGGCCAGCTAGAAAAATATTTAAATAAAATTAAACCATTTTCCTCTAGGCTTTTTGCTTGAAATAGCTTTAAAGCACAAGATACAATTCATCCTAAACAATCCTGGGAGAAAGTAACGTGCTGTGAATGATTAGCTAACTTGACCTCCACTTTCTAGTGGAACAATGTCTTTTATATGAAAAGCTGGAAAACACCAATGAAAGCTGATGTGTGACTGCAATTAGCATTGCTGATTACTGTCGATGTTTTGCCACCCACATTCTTTAAGAGGCTGCTAGAAAAGCTATCTCTTTTCAGAGCTCAGTTAGCACTGCTATCACATGAGGTGCACAGGTCATGGCTTTCACAGTGGCACAGCACACTGAACTTCCATGTTCTGCAGTATTTTGTGCACAGGCCTGGCTTTTTCCACTTGGACAGCGGCATGCCAGATTTAGTTATTCAATTTACTCCAGCAAGAGGACCTTCACCCTCTTTACCACTGCTGGTTGGTAGCATGAAATGCTGTCTGCAGTTGCCAAGGATGAAACCTAAGTGAAAAAGGTCAGTTAGGCAAAGAAGGCCTGGTAAAGACGGAAAACAGTGGAGATTTGGTGGCAACCTGAAGGCAGTGCTGATGTGACATGGTACTGATCAGTGTCTTACAAGAAGGAGCTTGCCAGAAGGGCCCTAAAGCAGTGCCTTTTATCAGAAACAGGACCAGGACCAGGTATCAGGACCAGGGCAGTGATCAACCCCTTACACTTGACACTGATGAGGTCACACCTCAAATCCTGTGCTCAGTTTTGGGCCACTCACTACAAAAAAGATATTGAGACACTGGAGTGTGTCCAGGGAAGGGCAACAGGGCTGGGGAGGGGTCTGGAGAGTAAGTCTTCTGAGGAGCACTGCAGGGAGCTGGGGGTGCTCATTCTGTAGACAAGGAGGCCCTGGGGGGACCTTAGGACTTGCTACAACTCCCTGAAAGGAGGTTGTGCTGAGGTGGGAGTTGGCTTCTCCCAAGTAGCAAGCAATAAGACAGGAGGAAGTGGCCTCAATTTGCACCAGAGGAGGTTTAGAATGAGTATTAGGAACAATGTCTTTGCTCAAGGGGTTGTCAAGCCTTGAAAAAGGCTGCCCGGGGAAGGGGTTGACTCACCACCTGTCTTGGAATGATTTATGATGATAATCTATTCCTGTCCTTGAAGGTATTTAAAAGATGTGTAGATGTGGCACTTGGGGACGTGGTGCAAAGGTGATCATAGCAGTGCTGGTTAACAGCTGGACTCAATGGTAGTTCAGGTTTTTCCCAGCCTTAATGATTCTGTGATTCAATGATTGCATGACTCAGGTGTCAGGAGGTAAAGGGTGGGACAGGGAGAAAAAGAAGGTAAGCATGAGCTAAACAAGAGTAGAAATGTAGGAAAGGCAAGGTCAATGAACTTAACTGGAGCAAGAGCTTTGAGCACATGGACAGGAGGATGGTGAAAAAGAAGGAATCCTTCTGGCTTTCCCCATTGGCATTATAAGAGGATGTGTCATTTCTCTGTGTGCTTGGGAGTGCACCACTGGAAATACTTCACATTTTGGGAATCTGGTAGTGGACACTGGTGGGCAACACAGGGTTATGTTTTCTCTCCTGGCCAAAAGAGGGTCAGTGTTTGGACTTTGGAAAGGCTGAGAGAGAGTGGACTCATGGACAGTGATTTCAGTAGGATGTGGATGTAGCACACAAATAACACTTAGACCAAATAAATGCTCAAAATATTTACACAGCAGTGACACTGGCAAAGGGACAAAGTCACATTATCTGGTGGGCACGTGCAGTTTGTCCAGGGTTTGTGTAAGACAGGCATAAATAAATTAGACATAAATGCAGGAGTTTGTAAGATATGAACTATTTTTTCCCATAGAGAGCTATTTCAGGGTAAGCATGGGCACAAGGAACCTCAATCCACATGGAGGCTTCACAAACACCATGGACCATGGGACTGCAAGCAGACCCTGTGCCTCAGCAAAGTAAAGCATTGAGGCTGCCTGAAGCCATATTAAGCCTTCTAAAATCATAGAATCATTTAGACTGGAAAAGACCTGCAAGATCATTGAGTCCAACCATTAATCCAGCATTGCCAAGTCCGTTATTAACCACTTCCATAGGTGCCAAATCTACAGGTCTTTTGAACATCTCCAGGGATGGTGACTCTACTACTTCCCTGGCACCATGTTCCAATGCTTGGCAACCCTTTCAGTGAAGAATTTTATCCTAATACCCTGTCTAAAGCTTCCCTGGTACAACCTGAGCCCATTTCCTCTTGTCCTATCACTTGTTATCTGGGAGAAGAAACTGATTCTGACCTGGCTACCACCTCATTTCAGGGAGATGTAGAGAGTGAGAAGCTTCCCCTCAGCCTCCTTTCCTCCAGAGAAAATAACCCCAAGAGCTGGATAGGTTTAAGGACCCCAGTTGAGATGTCTCTAACCCTAATCCTCTCTAACTCTTGCTGGGGAAGTGTTTCTGCATTTGCACACTGGGTGTCTGCAGAGCATCCCTGTTGAAGGCACCTGGTACACCCTGAGAAGCAGCCAGACTCAGATGGACACAAACAGCTGATAGCTCATGGAACCTGACCTTGGAAGGTCCAAACACACAACACTAAACTCAAGTACCAAGAGGCAGTTTTAACCAGCAGAAAGGATTTGCTTAATGACGTACTCCAGCTGCTGGGTTTTTTCAGTGATGTGAAGATCTCTGTATATCAAAAACAGCTAAGGGATTTTCTCCCCCTTTTCTCTCTTATGAGTGAAAAGAGGGTCTGAAATTTTCCCTGTGGAAGATAAGGTTGAAAAGAGAGGTGATGGTTTAGCACAACAGAGCCAAGGCAAAAGAAAAGGTCATCAGAGAGATAAATATTTGAGTAAAAATATTTATCATGCTAAAAACACTACATTTACTGAGGGAAAAACAGTTAGGCAATTCACATTTTGCATGTTTGCCAACAAGACCTTCAGCAAAAATAGTAAATCAATTGTTCACCTTTAATCACTCATGAAGGCCAGGCACAGCTGCTCTTTGCCATATACAGGATTTCTCAATGCCAAAAAGAAGGAATATTAGATCACATCCTTCATGGCCAGAAAGATGCCAAGACATGTTTTATTGTATTATGCTTGTTGCTCAGCTGCTTCCAAATCCTTAAAAGATAATTATTAATTAAAGGGAGTAATTGTTTCTTAGTAGAACTGATGATTTGGAGACAGCAGATCCAAAGTATTTCCCCAGATATGCTGTTGCCTTTTTCTGTCTTTTCTTGCCAAGCAATTCAGTCCTTATGAGTTTCAGTTTGTCCATCTGTAAACAGAGATAACATCTGCACACTAATATGTTAAATAAACTTAGCTTTTCCTTCCATTCACATTTCCTTCCATGTCCATGAGCAGCCTGCTTCTGTATGTGGATCACCTCTGGTCAATAAATTTTACAGAAATTCAAAATTAATTTTGTTTTTCTTTATCTAAAACTAGAACACTGATAATGACAACTATTTTGGCTCAGTAGCCCCATTTTCCTGTAGTTCAAGAATATAATACTAATCCCTCTTGGGCACACTGGGGATGGGATGGGGAGGGAGAAGGAAAGACATTTATAATTTAAAAGGAGGATGTGCCTAACATGAAGTGAACCAAATCCTTCCATTGACATCTTATTTAAAAATATGTCACTTTCATGTCTGCAATGGATTAGTGTTGCTGAATGAGAAACAAGTTAGTTTCTTACTCCAGGGCCACAAGCAGAGCAGTTCACACTTTGCTTTGTTCACACTTCAGTCCTAACAGGCAGAAACAAAATCATAAATGCTCTCTACTCATTTTGAAGAGTAATGACTAAAATCCCAACAGATACAAATCCTACCTTCTTCTGCATAGCAGTGGAGGAATGAATAGGGGCAAATGGATGCCATTCTTTCATCCACACCAGCTGGAGACGTTCCAAATCTGGTGCTTAACAGAGTGGTAAGCAGAACATCAATTAAATAGGACATGGGCACGGTTTGTACACTGTGACCCGGAGAGGTCAAGCTCCCAGCCCTGTTCTGAAGCTGAGTTGCTGTGGTGCATCATGCAGGTAGTTTCCCATTGTCACCTCACTAAGCAAAAAAAGGGAGGCTCTCTCTGCCTATATTTCTCTGCCTACCTCTGTGTTTGCATTTTGTGTTGCTAGCCAAATTTAAGGGCAATTCATGCTCTGGCTTTGGAAGTTGTGAGAGTTACAAACAGTCAGTAATAGATTATGTGTTTATTCTATATTTCCTTCTGTAGAGAAGGAAAATTTTCACCACAGCATATTGCAATCTTTCACATTATCACAGATTTGATCTTTAATGAAGATGTCTTTAAAGAAACTGGTAGTTAGACTAAAGTTTTAGCAGTCACAGCTCTGTTGGGTTTTATTGCACTTCCTACAAAATGTATCTGCAGACTTATGCAGGTTGTACTCAGGGTGTAGGGTTTTGATCAGAAGCGTCTTTTTGTAAATCACTAAAAAATACAGGGTTCAGGTTATTTATTACAGACATGTAGAAAATTAATTTCACCTCATTTTAAACTGTCTTTAACATATTCATAATTACAATAAACTTGCAAGGCCAGAAGATACTGTAACCTCCATTATATACTTAAAGAAACTGAGGCAAGAACAGTTTATCAGCAATATTCCAAAACAGCACTTATTTCCCCAAGAGACAACTTAGACAGAAATTGGGTGTTAAACTCAAGGAGATATCCACAAAATAACTGCTAGGTAACTTTGATGGTTTGGAGCCCAGAATTCCCATGACATTCCCTTCAACCCTGTGGACTGAGGGTGTCTGCAGCAGGCAGTGGGCACCCAAGTCACCACAGCCCCCTGCTCCTACCCCAGCACTGCTGAGCCCCTGCTGTGGCAGCCAGAGCCCTCAGCACCACGCTGGACATGAACAAGTCCATGTTTTGCCCAATAACCCAGTGCCAGCGTGTGCAGAAGGAGCCATGAGCATCCCTGCTCCTCCAGCCCACAGGAACTCTGCTGTCCCTGGTGGGGAGGGCAGGCTCGTGGGAGGAGGCTTTAAAGCTGGGACCAAGATAAACAAAGAATGGGAGTAAAGCAGTCTCTGCCCTCCCTGTGATGATGTACTGCCTAAAATGAAATATTCAGGGAGCAACAGAGAGTGTTAAAAGAGAGCAAGATATTCAAGCCACTAGGGAAGGTTCCTATCCCTGAGCAGACAAACTAGTTTTCCATTTGCTTCTTGGGTTGTTTATGCATTTTTCATTAAAAAAGTCATTGGGGGGAAAAAGTGATAGCAGGCACGCAAGACCCATAAAAAATTATTTCAACGGAAAACCTGGAATAAAATTCACAGGGGGATGGGAGGGAAAGAGAAACCTCAGTAGAATTTTGTCATTAAAACACCAAACCACCCAGTTTATATTCAACCACAAAATATATTGTGGCAAGAAGGTTGTGTCCCAGGGAAAGTTGTGCCTCTAAAGGCCTTTTGTACACCCACACAGTGGGATTTTACCCCTCTCTGAGTAAGAAGGCTTCAAGCTTTCCTTACGTGGCTGGTGGCAGTGTCCCAAGTCAACTGGAGGCCTTTAAGTTCAAAACAAAACAGAACAATCCCTTCCTAGGGAGTTTCTTCCCATCAAGCATTTTTGTGAAGAATCCAGCCTCTCCTGAGAGATCTGGCAGTCGAAATCCAGAAAGCAAATATATAAGTGTTTCCTCTGCTCTTCTCAAGCTCCTTGGCTGCTTTGGTGGGGAGCCTGTTTTTATTGTGACTTCTTGGAGAGAGCAACAAATCTCCTGGCCATCAGGCCATAATTCCCAGGCCTCTTCAGGCCAGCAAAAGAAAGCTTTGACATATTTTTAAGCTGTCATAAGGCCAGAGTTTTCTCTTGACCATGTATGGCCAGCCAGGGACTGATTCCTCTTTGATTTCTTGCTTGTCACCTGCTGTTGAGCTCCTCATCTCACAGAGCCAGCTCACAGAGCCATGAGTACCTTGAGGGGTTTGTACACAAGACCTCTATTCCTAAAGCATCCTCCTGGGGAGAGAATTGCAATGAAGCACAAGGTAGGTTTAATGATGGCCACCTCAACAGCCTCGCTGATTCAGGGGATGGAGGTTGGCTCTCAGCTCTAGAGGATGGCTTGGTTAAAGACATACACAGGCAGGGATGGTTTCTTTTGTGTTTCAAGTAAGAGGTCTGACCTTTCTTCTCCATTCCTTAAAGTCAAGTTTTTCCCCAGGACACTGCAGGGGAAGGAAACCAGCCCTGCCAAGGGCAGCCAGACCTGTCCCTGCACCAACTCTGGGGCAGGGGCACAGGTTCTGTGGAAGAGGAGCTGCTTCTTGCTTTGGCTCCTCTGTCAAGCTGGGAGACAACTACTGCACTGAGCTCAGAAACTGCTGGGGTCAGCATAAAACTGAAATACCCAGTGATTCTAAAATTACTGTACATCACAAACACAGCCTTCTGTTATGACTGGTTTTGCTGTGATTTCTTTTACCTCGTATTTTTGACTCTGAATGCTTTAGCCACTTGCTGTGCATAATGATGGCAAGAGGTGTGGGTGAAATTCCAGCTCCCAGCTCACTCTGAATTTAGGAGAACAATATCCCTCATGTGACTGGTAGATTTTAGAGGATTTCACAGAATATTTAAGAATGTTTGTCCCTTATACCTGTCACACAATGAGAGTTGCATAGCATCAATCCAAACACTCCAAAAAACTGCACACAAGAAACTGCAGAGACCTGTATGACAGGCCTTTGTTCACCTTCTTCTGCTGGGAATGTTGGGTTTTCACAACTCATCCACCATCCCAGTGGCTTCCAGTATTTTGGAATATCACTTATCCTTTAACCAGCATTGTCCTTTAAGAGCTTGTATTAAGTGGGCAAGAAAAATAACCTAGTTTAACCCCATCAGTCTGACTGCTTATGAGGTCAAAATTGTGAAAATTATTTATGTTGAAATTATAGTTGAGAGAAATTGAAAACTTATGAAGACAATGAAGGCCTCATTTTTCAAAATATTCATATTTGTTCCTTTCAGTTATAAGTGTAGACATGTCTATTCAGGGTGTGCATGTGTGTATATTATATAGTCACATAATTGGCAGAATCTGAGCTGATCATTGCAGTGAACTTCCAGTGGACACAACTTCTGCCACTGCAGGGTCTTTAAATAGCTGAGGCTGAAACAAAGTCTCAGCTTGCACACTTCAGTTTCATGGCCCATTATCCAAGGGTCTACAGTGCCCCATTTAGATCTTAACATTGGATTTTATGTACACACTTCTGCATCTACAGACATTTTGCAATCAAGTCTATGTGCCAAGCTGAAGCTCTTACAAAAACAGTGGAACTTAGTCATACCACAAGCTTGTCTGCAGTGGAATATTTCATCTATTTCCCATGCTCTGAGATTGGTATTAGAAAATCATCTTATTGTGATTAGGATATGGAAGAAAAAAGGGACCTATGGAGAAACTTTTAAGCTGTTGGAAGAAAAGTACTCTGGAGAACCTCTTAAGAGTTCTTTGTTTGGCTTGCAAATATATGTTGTCTATTCAAAAAGTTCTGTTCTTTCTGCCATGGATATGTTTATTTAACATGGTTGATGCTTTATTTTTTCTGACATTATAACTATATTATCATTGCAGACTGAATATTTAATCCAAACATTTTTTTCTTTTTTAAAAATTTATTTTAAATTTAAATTTTAAATTAAAAAGTCCTATACCCAAAGATCATTCCTTGGCTTCACATATAACTCTCTTATCTATGGGTCAGATTTTCAACAGCTATTTTGTAGCGATTTACACCTGCTGAATAGCAGGGTCATTACATCTAACAAGCTGAGGCCTGAACTAATTGGCAATGTTTCATTAGCCAACTGCACAGACAGCCCAGTCCTAGTGGATTTACATGTTTGCCCAGGTCTTGAGAGCAAGAGCAAGGAAGATAATATTGTGATTCCTTGCAGTTATTATGTACTGATCCAGATGCTACACTGTTGCCTCCTGTTACTGTTAGCTGATTTTAGTGATGATACAATATAATTAGCAAAACCTTGCTCATTAGGCATGAGGAGGGCGACCAGCCCTGCATATGACACAGAGAGTCCCTGCCCAAAATGCTCATGATTTCAACAAGACAGTCACGGAGCAGACAGTGAAATACATGATGAAGGAGCTGGTTTAAGGGACAAATAGTTACAAATTATTATAATCACAGTTATAATAATTTGATCTAATTACACGAGAGGCCGTTACCTGTTTGACGATACAGCAAGCATTGGTTTGTTCTCTGGCCAAGAAATAAGTTAGTGACAAGAGTATCCTAGCTGTCTTTCCTGGACTGTAATGCCAACAGTGTCTATTCAGCAGCTGACTCTAATAAAATCATCTGGCTTTTTGAATCAAGCAGGAGGGGAGGGCAGCAGCTTGATGGGTGACCTCAATTCGCTGAGCTGCATGGCCAGTTTTTTGGACTCCCCTTTTATAAATGCTGCAATTATCTTCTGTACATAATTCCAGTTACAATTCTGATTGGAAAATGGAGCTGCTTAGGGGAGCTTACAAGACAACATCTGTTCAACAACAGACATCTGTGCCAGAACAGCAAAACAGGCTGCCCATGGTGGGGTGCTGGAGAAAGATGCTTGCACAAACCCACATCTCTGTGTGCTGGCATGGACCAAAATTGGTTCTTCTTCCATTAAAATCTGTTTGTGACCCAGACAAAGTTCTCTTTCACTCTCTTCATTACAACTTCTCTCATTAAAAAATCTTATAAATGAAACCTCCCTGACTGTTCTGTCCACTAATTCTTTAAACCAAATGACTTCCATAGACAGCCATCCCCTACCCAGTGCAAAGAACCAAAAACAGATTAGGAAAACTTGTTTTCAAGTATTTTTTGTTGAGTGTTTGGACTTACTTAATCTCCTTTTGAGAGGGCTGAGTAGTGAATTAGTTGATTTCTCTGCTAGCCCACTGCCCTCCTACACTGTCAGACTGCACCTGCCCCGTCCCTGTGGGTACCAACAGCAAACCCATGGTTACACAGGGCTCTATTTGCCTCCATTTAAGAGAAGCTGGAGCATGTGCCCCTTCCAACCTGCTACTGCTCCAGCCCAAGCCTTTGCCTTGTGTGTTGGGCTGCTTGGTGAATTACAGACAGCTCTCACTGAGTTTTATCATACTTCTGCTTGTCCTCAGGTTTATCCCAACAGGACTTTCCTGGCCTCTGTCAGAGTAAAGCACTGGTTAACAGCTGTGAATGGAGTCTGCTCTGGCTCATAGGACTCATATGTGCCAGCAAACTGGTGAGTTCTGCCTGTAAACAGGTATTGCAAACTCTTGCAGTATGTGGCCAAAGTAAAATGAGAAATAATCTCCTTTCATCTTTCCTTCTCCATCCCTTCACTACTGACAGAGCCAGATTAGTGTCTGACTGGTTCAGACAAAAGTCACAAAGTCTCTTCCTAAGTGAGAGATAATTTTTAAATGACTAAACCAAGAAAATAGATAAACAAGCCAATAACCAAAGAGAAAAACCTTTAATACTAAGCCACATTTTAATAGAAAGATTATAAAATTATGTGATAAGATATTGCTCTAAGTACTCACAAAGAATTAATGAGTTTCTTTTTCAAGGCTAGTAGAGAAGTGCACTCTAGATCACACTGTAGTGTGCAACAGAACACCTGATGTAGTGAAAAGTAGGAGCAAGATTCATTGTATGCACCATAAAAAATTGCTGAGTAGTCTGGGGAGTCTGTCATGCCTCACACCCTCTTCTTAGAAACACTAAATGATGGGTGGCTCTGAAAGTCACAAACCACGTCATGACACACACCCGGTCATACCTGACCCACCCCCTGCTTCAGGTGCACTGCAGTGAACATGAGATTGGAAATGGGAAGGTGCATCACTGGTCACACCCCTGCATTGTATAAAATCATATAAAATCTTCCTGGAGGCAATGTGCCAGATTTGGACAAAGGTCTGCTTTTGCCTTCTGCTGGACCTGGAATGTTCTGAAACCAGAAAATGGGAAGGGAGGAAGGGGAAAGAGGGAGGGAGGGGAAGGAGGGAGGGAGGGTTCTGGATAAGGAAGGGGCTGTGGGACCAGTCTTTGTCTCAATGTCTCTGTTGTCTACATACTGCTGTTTCACTTTAGTGGCTCTCATGTAAAGGTCTTGTTTGCTGTCATTTCGCCTTGGCTATTTACTATGTGCACTTAAACTGGCCTTAATGTGGACCAGATCCCATTAAACTGGACTGTGTGAACATCTTAGAGCATTTCAAGACTAGAAGAATTTTAAATCTCTGCCAACCTGAATGCAAAGCTCTCTGTAAAGCCAATAAATCATGAATTTCAAATGATGGTAGCCTGGTTTACAGACACAAGCCTTCAATCTCCAGAAGTGTGCAGAGTGCCTTTCCTAACACTTAACAATCCCTAACTCCCTCCAAATTTTGAGGCAGGATCTCCTATGGAACCAAGTACAAGAAAACCCGAGAAGATCTCAAGTCTCTCAGAATCTCACCTCTTCCAAAAGTCTGTAGAAGACTGTTTGTGGACCTGAACTTCAGATGAGTTAGATGTCAGCCAGCAGCTTCACTAAACTTTTTTGGCTGGACCACTGCCCAGTTGCCTGCAAGAAACTGGTTATTATGTTGTCCCTAACTCAGCCTCAAGAGTCTGGAGTGGAAGTGATTAGACGTGAGCTGTGGTTTGGGAGACACGCTCGGTGCCTGCCAAGGGGTGTGCAGACAATCACGTACAGCAGAATGCACACACTCACCCAGGGCTGCTCCTGCTGAGGAGATGAAACTCCTACTGCAGCAGCCATGACTCAGAGCAGTGTTTGCATATCCTTGATCAGGAGAAAAATAAAATAAAGAAAAAAAAAGGGCCAGGAGCTGAAGAAGGGTGGGATGATTAGGGAACAGCCAAGAGGAAAAGCATATTCACAAGTGGGTGAGGCTTTCCTCACCTGGGACGTGATGCTCTGCACCTGGAAATGTCTGCCCTGGCACGGTCCCTTCTCTTCCCCGTGTGCAATGTTCCCCTGCAGGCTGATTCGGGCAAGGAGGGGCAGTAGGGTCTGGTTTAACCTTCTCTGGGCAAGGTGAGCCTTTTGCAACCTGCATTTCAGCAGGAGGGAATTATGCACATAATGGCAGTTATCTACACACGTGTTTTTACACCATTAAACACAAAGATGGATGTTTGATTTCCCCTTACCCTGGTTCCCAGGAGTTAGGCATTATAAGGCTGTTGACTTTTGAGATTTTCTGCCAAAGGAATAATTGCTGAAACCCCATGAGGTTTGAAATAAGATACTGTATTATTTTCACACACCCACATGCACACAAAACAATTTTACTGAATGAAATTAAGACTATTTCCCTTAATTAACAGAGCTTGTAAAAAGAACATTGCTACTTAAAGCGCAAACTGGGACAGGGTGAAAATAACCTATTTTGGAGGCACCAATACATGTTGCAGTGCTTTTAAAGGCAACTCATTTGTTTAACAATGAGAACAGGATAAAAGGGAGCAGCACACTTTAACTTTGGTGGAAATGCCTCTCTCCTTTGCCGTGGTGACAGGCACGCATGTCCAGCTACAGAAACGTAACTGAAGATGCTTATGTTGGAAGAATTCATGAGGCACAGTGAAGCATGTTCTGTTTCTGTTCCTAAACAAAGGGACCGAATCCCACTTTCAGCTGGAAATCTCATCACCAGCGATGCCTCTCGAAGGAAGGGTTGGGCCCTGCTCTAACAGGAGCAGGAAGGGATGGGCAGCCACCCCCGGGGAGGATTTAACTCAAGCAGGCTTTTGAGGAAGGAAAGGCAAAATCCTGTGCAGAGGGCATCTGAAAGGTTCCTTTGCACCACCGGTGTCTTTATGCCGTGTCTGGATGCAGGAATCTGGGTTGGGATGTCCCCATGTGGGACCCAGCACACCCCACGAGGGAGGGGGTTGCACTCCCAGCATGAAGCACCTGCAACCTGGCCAAGCTGGAGTGATGTCCTGGGGGAACGGGGCTTGCTGGGCAGATGGCAAGGCTGAAGGACACCTCTAGAAGATCCAGATAGGATGATTTACTTCTTAGTGTCCTTCTGGCCTGGGTAGTAGGGCTGCTTGCTAGACCCTTACCCAGGGAAAAGGGGGCTGGTGCAGTGCCTTCAGCCCATGGTCACTGCCAGAAGCCCCACAGGTCCAACAAAAGAGGCTCCAGAGTTGTTTCAGTTCTCTGTGCTGCAGCAGCTTTCATTCCTGCAGAGTAAGCAGCAGTTGGTACATGCTGGCAAGGCTTTTTGGGTCAGGGGTGTGTGATCAGGGCTGTAATAAAGGTATCATGTAAGGGTTTCTGTGAACCCACCTCACCTTTTTAGATCTCTGGAGATACAAAGATACAACAGCCTTTACCAAAGCAATCCTATGATAGAAATCAGCATCACAGAGCTGATCTGATGTGAAGGCAAAAGTGTCAGGCAGCATTCAAAGCAGTCTTGGAAAAAAAATAAATGTATAGAGCAAAAAGATTTATTTAAGCTATCCTATGGAATTTAACATGGTAGTAACTAAAAACTGGCATCCAAATGGCCTGACAGTCTTCCTGTGAGATACCGAAATATTTTGGTTATGGTTTTGTTGTTTTTTTTTTGCAGATGGTTTTCTCAAGATCATCTTACACATTCATGCTGGAGCAGACAACAGAGGTTTTATTATTCTCATGTTCTTTTTGCTGTAGGCCCTGGACACATATTCTTTTGCCTCACAATTTAAGTAGGTTACTTAGCTTTATTTCCTAATGTTAATGCAATCTTTGTTTAAGGGAATGTTGCAACTGGGTATTGATTTTTTAAAAAAGAAATAGGGCAGTTCATTTCAATTCTTCATGAACTTCATCTTTCCTGTTGCTTTGACAGAGCTGGAGGGTGAAGAACTTACTCTTGCCCTGCCTCCCTGGCACTCCATGTTTTTTCTCAGCTTCTTCTTGCATCAAGTTCTTTGCTACATTGTAGTAACTTTTCTTATTTCTGGGTTTTTATGGTCTCTTCTCTTTCTGTGGGTGATAGTTTTATCCGACACCTCCCTCCCTCCCTCCCTCCACTTCCTTCCTTCCGTATAATTTTGGCTGAATACTTCCACAAGAAACTCAAAGTAATCCTAAGCTCACAAGAAAAGCAAACCAAAAATCTCAAGATTCACACCTTGAGGTTCAGACCCACATAAAGCATGGAAACAACATGGAAATTTACAGCCCAGTGATCTGAAATTTAGCAGCATTCACAATTACTGAAAATAAGGCTTTAGGGCCAAAATATCAACCTGTAAAAACACAAGTGGTTCCATTTTGAACCATCACTGTTTCTAAGGGATTTGATGGAAATACCTGGGTAAATTAAATTAGGCAGCTCCTGTGCTGATCACCCAGCACATGAGCTGCCTAATTTAATTTTGGGAAGCTGAAGCAGAAAGTGCGATGGTTGTTTGCAGCACCTTATTGTTCTCAGCCTGTACTTAACAATATCTTTGATGTTTTTCCAATATAACAGTCCTTTCCATTGGACTTTGATGTTTGCCATTGTAGGCACTTATTAACCAGTCAGAGCTAATCATTTGGGTATCACTGACTTTGCTTCCTACCTTGAACATATATTGTAATCTCATTTCCTAAGTGTATATAAATGCATGTACACAGCAGAAAAGCAGATCCTGCTAAGTCTGGAAAAAATGTTCCCATTTGCAGGCAACATGCCTCTAGGCCTCGCTTACTAGTGCATATTTTTACCACAATTTCTCCACAAGAGGAGGAAAAGATCCTGCCAAAGGTTCCTCGAGAACCACAGTAACTCCCAGTCCAGAAGGCAGCGGTCTTCTGCTAGAGAATGCCTGTGTCCCTACAAAATACACATTGTAAAAGTAGGAGTACACATGGAGCTCAGACAGCAGATACTTTGTGCCATGAAAGCAAATTGTGTGTTGGTGGTCCTCATATCTTTCCCATCCTCTGTCAAAATAATCAAACCTCACATCCTGGGCCAAGGTTATGGGCTTCTCCAGTGTGATGTTCCATGCTGGAACCCTGGGCACAGAGAATTCCAGGCTTGCTGTGCTGACAGGCACAGACCCACAGGAGAACACTGTTTGACCTCAGGCCATGGAAAAGGCTTCCAAAACTGATAGATAAAACTGAAACTGTGTGTTTGAATAGAAGTGTGTTATATCACTTGGTGGAAAATTCAGACTTGAAGGTTTTAGAATATAATAATATATATGTAACAAGGTGGAGGTTTTAGGAGGTTAGCTTGCCTTATTCTTCTTTCACCTTCTTCTTGGATTTTAGGTAATATTGTGTGATTGGAAGGAAAAGTCCACAGTGCAGAACACAGGTGTTTGGTTTTTGGGTTAGAAGTAAAAATAAATTAGTTGGCATTTTATAAACGAACACGAAAACCATCTCTCTTGCTCATTAATCCTTGAAGGAAAGAACCAGATAAAACACAGGACATTTGACAGTTCCCTACTCCAGCCTGGAATCACAGATTGGTTTGGGTTGGATGGGACCTTAACAATCATCCAGTTCCAACGCTGCTGTCATGGGCAGGGACACCTTCCACTAGACCAGGGTGCTCAGAGCCTCATCCAGTCTGGCCTTGAACACTTCCAGGGATGGGGCATCCACAGCTTCTCTGGGGAACCAGTGCCTCACCACCCTCACTGTAAATAATTTCTTCTTAACATATAATTTAAATATACTCCTTTCAAGTTTGAAGTAATTTTCCCTTTTTCTGTCACTCCACACCACAGTAGAAAATTCCTCTCCACCTTTCTTGTAGGCTCCCTTCAGGTACTGCAAGCCACAACCAGGTCAACCTAGAGCCTTCTCCTTTTCCAGGCTGAATAACCCAAATTCTCATAGCCTTTCTATATATGAGAGGTGTTCCATCCCTATAATCATCCTGATTTCCTCCTCTGGATGACACAAGTCAGTGTTCCTCCTGTGCTGGGACCCTGGTGCTGGAAGCACAGGTGGGG
>NC_031769.1:143313159-143456202 GCF_001522545.3 Parus major
GCTGCTGAACAGGTTATGAGCAAACAGGACAATTCAGCCTCTCTCGCTCTCCATCAAGCTCTTGTTGCCAAATTGTCACCAAGGGTGGCAATGCTTTGACTGTTTGTGTGCTTAGGAGGAGGCAACAGGTGCTCTGAGTGATGGCAAACGCTGTTGGGGCATTTCAAACCTGCCACCACACAGAAATCTGCCCACTGAGGGAGGGGGGCTCTGGTTGTGCTCCTGCTGCCTTATTCCATTCTTTCTCAGTGGTAGTTCCTGAAAAGGGATCACATGTGTGTCTAGTTATTATTATTAGTAAAGCTAACTTCATTTTTTCCAGTTGAAAAGTTCCACAAAACCTTCCCTTTCCCTCCTTCTTCTTCACATGTCTTTGATTAAAATTTTTCAGTTTTTGGGGTTTTTTTTAAGTAGCAAAATGCTTAATTTTCAATCCAGTGATTCCAGTGAGCAATTTTCACTGCATTATTAAACCAAATATAATATAAAATACAGATAAATTTGGAGCCCAGATCTGCTTGTCAGGATTATGTTGTATCTGTCCTACAGGAGTGCATTTATGATCAGCCTGAGGATATCTGAAGATTGGACCTGGCAGTCCACTTAAGCTCTTTCACAGATGATTACAGCAGTGCTGCTGAAAGCAGAATATCAAGGTCTGAGCTAACAAAACTCATTTGAGTGAAGAAATGCATAAAGAACAATGTTGCACAATTAACAGAACTCTTCAGGCTTGTCTACGTGGACTTGCATGATGGATGTAATGAGGGAGGTGGATCCCATCAGTCTCTAAATAGAGATGAGTGCACAGGGCTGGCTGCTGCTGGCAGGTTGAGTCTGTACAGTTCTCAGACAATTACCCACCTTCCCACAACCTTCAGTGCATAAAGGGGTCATAAATGAGTACAAAATATGTTCCCTATGCAGAACTAATAATAGTACAAAGAACACAAATGTTGACCTCAGGTTTCAGACAATGCAAAGAGGTTTCAGACCATGGGGAAAAATATAAGTATCAATGGCAGATTTATTGTCTGATGGATGCAGATTCAATCACTGAGCTAGGGGAGTAAAATAATAATATTTTCTTACAGCACAATTGCACCAAATAATAACCACTTTCAACCTAAAAAGCCACATGTGACTATGAAGACATACAGCTGCAGCTCTAAGGCTCATGCTGTTGAGATCCTTGTTAATTCTGAGAGAGAGGAAGGAGAACTAGGCAATACACATGGTCTCAGTTCATTTAGCCAGTGATGACTCAGCTCATGTTGACAAAAACATTTGATCACATTTCCTCTCAGATTACATCAGCTGTAAAAATATGTATAAATAGGCTCCTTTTCTGTGTATATCTTGCCTCTCCGTGGACAGTTTTGTGATATTGCTGCCTTAGTTCACATTATGATTCTTTCCCACCCCAGATCAATGCAGTGATGCCAGTAAATCTTTGTATTTCAGATCTTCCCTAAGCTGGAAGTGTGGGGAGCGTGGTGATGCTTCCTGATGTGCTTGGATGCAAGACCTTGACTGGTCTGGTCCCAGCTTAGATGTTTGATCCTGGACTTCAACCGTCCACTGGTCAGAAGTCAGGGGTTTGGAGTCTGGGTGTAGCTCTCAGCTAAACATATTGAACTTAAATTGGTGCTGAGAGTTCCCAGTGGTGTTTTGCTGTGAGCTGTGGCTCCAGGACCACCCCCAGGCTGAGGTGATGCTCAGGGGGTCTCAGATGTGGGTTTCCTCCTGCACAGAGGCTGCTGGGTGAGGGAGTGCCTCAGCAAGGGATTGGACTGGTGTTTGCTTCTGTCTGGGTGATCATATATTTGTGTCTCCATTAAAATAAACAAGAATAGTCCCAAGAAGTCGCCAACTCCAGGAGATTTCTCTCTGTTCCAGAACTAAAAATTGCAAGGCTCAAACAGCCACTAAATGATGTGCCAACTGGACATGATGAGCTCTTTACTGTAACATTTTTTAAAGATATAAACATTTGAACTTAGCTCAGTCATGAGAACACAGCTGGGGGAAGGACCACAGCAGCCCAGCACTGCCCAGGAGATCAAAACCTGTAGAGAATAAAAGGCTTGGAAGTGCTCACTCAATTCTATTTGTTGCATGAACCATCAATATGTAATTCTATTTCTTTTGGATTTTTCTCCTTATACTGTCTATAATGAAGATTAAGGACAGAATATTGTTTTAGCAAGGCCACAGGGAATCTGAGATGCTTATTTTTATCTCAGTCTTCCCTTCAAGTCTGAAATTATTTTTGCTGGCAAAATGTGGCTTAAATTTTCTGTTTAATGAAAGAAAGAAACCCAAAAAGCTATTGCACATGATATTTTTCTTTGGGAAGTGTCTAAAGCCCATTATTTTGTTCTACCTTCCTGCTACATGCTGAGTGTTCATGGTGAGGTAGTGTTGCACCATATCAGATTTCAGGGAGAAAATGAACTTTGAGGGCTTTGGAAACCTTTTCCACTTTCAATCTACAAAATTGTCCTCTAATACATCATTTCTCAAAAGAGGATAACAAAAATTTTGGACATGCTGTTGTTCATCTTTAACATCATGAGTTTCTGATTAGTTTGCTGACAGGAAGAAATTCACATTTTATGCAAAAACTGTGCCTTTGGACATGGAGTCTTCTCAAGCAGGCATGGACAACCAAAGGCCATTGCTTTGCCTCTTGTCAAGTGTCAGGTTCATTTTAAGTCCAGGAGCAGCAGTTGCAGTGGAAGAAGTGGCCTTTTTCAGAGCTGAGATGGGGTGGTGTCACTGGCCCGTATTTGGGGGTGTTTGCTGTGGTTTGCTGTGCCCTGGCAAGGCAAAGCTTTTCTTCTCAGCAGGATGGGTGCTTGCACAGCCTGTGATATCCCTGATTTTCTCCTTGGTGAACTGATTGTCTGGAAAAACTCACCCCTCCTCCAGCTGCTCAGCAGCTCAGCCCCATCACAGCCAGGTCACTTCTAGCCCACATGAGCTCATTTGGTTTCAGCAGCCACACAACAGACTTGGGGTGCTGGTACATCGAGATTTTGGATATTAAACTACATATTGGTAACACTGGAACAGAATCTGAGAGTCCTGACACACTGAACCAGATTCCCAAGGGATTTGCTCCACAGACTATAGAAGAGAAAGCAGCCAAATAACGGACCAAAGATTACCAAAGCAATGAATCACAATGCCAAGCTCTCTCTGGTTTAACATTAATTAATTATTGTATGTACAGTGGTAGTGATTAAACATAATTGGAGCACTTGTACAAGGGAGTACACTGTAGACTACTAATTAAAATCCTCTCTGAAGAAAACAGGGACAAAGACTAGATCACAGTAATCAGTGAGCTTCTGATTAAAGAGCAAAGGCAGCTTGGAAATGATTAATTTCAGGCTGGCATCCAGTCAAAGCAAGCCAAAGCAGAGAGAAACTTCAAGGTGGTGATTCATACTGCCTTTTTTTTTATGGTGGTTTGTTTTTTTAATTTTTTTTTTTTTTTTAAGAGAAAGAGAGTGAATAAAGAAGAGCTGTGGAGATACCAAGGACACTGGTCAGGGAGGTGTCAATGAAACTGATTTCTGGGTGTCTGCTGTGCAGCCAAACCCTTCCACTGACAAAAACAAGGAGCTGCTCACAATGCAAGTCTAGATGAAGTTTGGATTTCAAATGACACCGTGCTGCTTCTGAGCAGAAGTTTAAATGGGACAGCATTTATATGTTATATCCATGAAAAACTCAAAGTGCCAGAACTTCTTTGTGACTTCAGATGAAACAAAATTATTTTCTTCTAGAAATGAATGGTTCTTCTCTTGGCTCTTTGACTGTTACCCACGTGCTTATCCCCAGCACATGGAAAGGACTTTTAATCTTTAATACCAGTAGCCACCCTAAATTCTGCCTGCCCATGCTGAAGACAGGCTTTTACTGTAGGTTATATAAACTTTCCCTTTAAAACAGTGTCAAGAGTGAAGTGATGTGACAGCCCTCTGGTCAGGTGAGTCTATTCAATAAAAAACCAGCTATAAATAGACAGAACAATTTCACATAAAGGCTGAGGCAGTGGGCAAGCTGTGATGTTGACAATTGACAGAGTCAGATGTTTTTCCCATTTACTGCTGAGACAGCTGAGTTTTAATGCAGAGTTGGGAAAATCCAGAGTAGCTGGACACTGTCTCTTTTTTTGTCCCCAATGTGATTTAAAAGTGGAATTCTTCTCTACTAAAAGGTGCAGCAATCATTTGTAGGCAATGCAGAAGGACCCATGCAAGATCATCCCTCCCATCCTCAAAGGAAGTGTCTAAGAGGGGGTGCATTGTCCTCTCATGTGTTTTTTTCTCCACTGGTTACAGAGGGAGAGTACAAGATCAGTTTGCATTACCTATCACAAGTTTAGGTGGACAAAATTAGAAAATCCCATCCTTGAAACTTCTTCTGAGAACAACAGGAAAAGAAAATCTGAGCCCCTTTTAGGAGAGCAGATATCACAGTGAGACCTCACACCTAAGCAAGAGCTTATTAGAGGTTTGTGGAAAGCCTTTCCCTGTTCTTGCTGGAAAAGTCCAAGCATCCCACACGGTGAGAACTGAGTGGAGCCCACCACACCCCACTCTGCATGTCCACAGCAAAGAACAGCACTGTGCCAGCCAAAGGGTGCCATCCCTCAGCACTCTTGTCACTGCTGGGACAGCCAGATCAAGGGGCAGTGGCTGTGACTGTCAGGCAGGACCTCAGAACTAATTAAAAATCAGGATTCAATTAATCGTAAGTCCCAAGTATCTTGTAAAGCAATGAAGCATCGCTTTACTAAGATACAAAAAATAAAGAAAACCCTAGTGATTACACTTATATTTCTTTGTGCCTGTATTGCTACTGCCAAGAAAAAACAATCTGAGGGTTTTGAACGAGGCTGCCAGCAGCTGGACTGGTTTTTGTCATGCATCAGGGAAGTGTGTGGATATTTTGTGTCCTCCATAAAGCTTAACTTCACTCTCAAAAAACCGCAGCTTGTTTCAGTTTCCCTTGTAGGTGCAGCAGTGCCCTGGGCTAGGAAACAGTGGGTGAGCTCTGTGTCCTGACCAGGGGACGTGGGTCTCCATCTGGAGCTGTGGAGGTGCTGGAGTTGCAGCATCAGCTCTCCCTGACACGTTCCCCCCAGTGCCACCTCAGGTGTCCTGAGCTCTGCGGGGACAGTGACACACAGAGCCTGCGTGTGAAGGGTGCCAGGAGTGTGCTGCAGCTCCTCCTGGAAGAATCTGTTGTGGAAACCTCCTACCATGGGCATATGGAGTAGAATTAGGCTGCTCAGATTCCTTCAGAAGTGTTTTTATGGTTTTATGTCACTCCCTTTTGCAGAGAGCACAGAATTCCCTTCTCCTCCCACTCCCACTCTATTTGCATGGATGCTACAGACGAGGGTTTTATTGGATGCTGCCTGCATTAGAAAAACACCCAACAATATCTAAAAACTCAATAATAGTTAAAAAAGAGAAAAAAATAAGATTTTACTTGGAAAAAATCAGACTAATATCTATAGTCTATATTAGACTAAATTCTATCTCTTCTCTGAAGTTGTAAAGGAGAATTTTCTTAACACTTTTAACAAGGTGAACAAATTTGAGCAAGAAAGAATGGCAGTTTGGTGATTTGTTATGTGTAATGTTTTTGGGAACAATCTCCAAACAATTGTTAGCAAAATTTTTGACAATATAATTAATTGCTGAAGTATATTTTGTTTTAATATTTATTTTGTTTCATTTAAAGTATATTAAACACTGAAGTCTCAAGTCCGCAGGCCAAAAAAAAAAAACATCAAACAAATAGACAGGTAAACAAAAACCCCAGGAAAATTCAAGCATGATAAGAATCCAAATGGCCATATTAAAATTAAAGGTGGACATGAACTGTAAATATTTTGACCCTTTATTTCAACAGAGAAGCCTCAGAGAAAATATTCTGAAATTTTAATTCCTTGACCTAAATATGTTTGAAGGGCTCTTATATCCCAAACACTTAAACTGAAGAAAATTTGTGATTAGGGTCATAAAATGATAGAATCATTTATGTCAGAAAATGTCACTTGCTACCCATGAGAAGAAAGTGACCCCCCTCTCACTACAACCCCCTTTCAGAGAGTTGTGGAGAGTGATAAGCTCATTTTTAAAAACAAGTGCCCACACTTTGATGTTGAGAAGGACCTGATCTTTCCAGGATGATGATCTCACCAGCACAAAAAAGGGAGCAGGACCCTCAGGGACTGAGCTAGCAGAAAACGCAGTTTCCAAACTGAGTCAAGATGGGGAACAGGTCCCTGATTGCTTGGACAGGGCTGCTGAGTGCATGTGCAGAAGCTGATCAGTACACTGATTAATTAGGTGGTTGAGCATAATTGAACATCCATGCTGAAGTCCTGCTGAATGTCTTGACACCTTTATACCAAAGGGTCATGAAAAATTTTAGGTGCAGTGTTTTGAGTGTATCTTTGAAGGAGCCCATGCCTAAAAGGAGAGTATGACAGTGATTAAACCTAGAATTGACTGACCAGGGCATGTAAAAACATTTCATTTGGGTGTCTGAGAGCTGCACAGAGAGTAAACAATTTGCACTAAAGGATTAAGATGACCAAAGCCACCAATAAATGCCTGACAAGACTAAATTTGATTTCTCTTTCCTGAGGTCAAGCTGTTCTTTGCTCCAGTAAATTTATTTAACCACATTCACCTCCTCAAAGATGAATTTTATGTGCACTCTCCATGCACTGCAACTAAGCCCAAGTCATCCTTTAATATTGTATCATGAGTGGTCAGCTCCCTGTGTGACCAGTGAATGACCTCCAGCTTTACCCCAAATAAGAATGAGGTTTTTATCTCTGTGGCAGGAACATTTACTATTATTAGTGCCTCAGAAATGTTGCTTGTGTTGCATATTTATGTATGGTACAGGCAGGAGGGTGGAGCAGGTACGTGTGCATACTCATGTGTGTGCATGCAAGGGAACTCTTAAAATTAATTGCTTTGGCACACAAAACCTTCTGGATCTGTTTACATTCCTGAGGCAAATTCCTTAATATATCTGTAGTTAAACTGTTCCACAGCCTCTAAATGCATGGCTTTGGTATGCTGCCCACCTTCCCTGCCCAGGGAAGAGCTGGGAACATTTAGTGCCTGCTGAGAATAAATGTGCCCCTGATATAAGCACAGCAGCAATGTGTGAATACACTCTGCTGATGCTACTTAATCCTGAGGATAATGTATTGGATTTTCTGCATATTATCTTAATATAGCACAGAAAGGGGAAATTGTTTGGTTTGGAGTGTGGAGAAGTGGGCAGAGGGAGGAGGAGGAGGGAGGGGAGTGGGGAGTGTTTAAATAGCTTCAGTAATGACCTCGGTGCTGATGGGGGGCTCCCACTCACATCAGGAGTTATGCTGAGTGTTTGAATTGAGCAAGATTTGCCCAATATTGTCAGATAATGTCCAGCGTTAAGGGCTGGGCAATGCTCATTCAAGATAAGAGTAAGAAGTGGTTGCACTCCTACAGGAGAGCGGGTGGGAAGTTCCTGCCCCAGCCCTCCAGGCCGTATCAGAGCCATTCCCAGTGACCTTTCAAGGCCAAAAGTATTAGCTGTAAGATAAAGGTTTGGAAAGCAACCTTGATGGTGCAGATGATTTTCTCCCAGCAGCCTGAGAGCTGATCCTCTTCAGCATGGGTTTGTGGTTCAGGATAGGGCAGTGTCCCCTGCCTTACTTGACTGAGAGGTGGACCATCTGCACAGCTGGAAAGTGTGCAGCACATGAGAAAAGGTGCTTATGTGCTCTCCTGGTTCTGCTATAGGAGAAAAAAAAATAAAAAACCTGGAGAAGATGGAACAGAAGAATATCTACAGCACCAAATGGAGTGGCTCAAAGAAAGTGCAGGAGATATTTTGGGCAGAGTGGTGGGATTGAAAGGCAAGCACAGATCTGCTCCTTTTCTGACTGCTCTTACTCTGATCACCTCTGTTAGGAATAGAATCACATCTGAGCAGTTTCTTGTTGCTATTATTTCTTGTTCCCCCATCAGTGGAGCACATCCTCCATTTCTCCAAACTTGTCTGGTAAAGCCAGTAGCAACATGTTACACCTTCTCAACAGAATATATGAGTACATCTGTTTTCTTTGCCAAGGCAAAGATGCCATCAGAAATATGGCAACTGCAAAAAGAGCCAGTTATGCAAGAGATGTTTTGAATGGTGTAGCAAGGTACTGCTGTAAATTATCTTATTCAATTTACCAGGCTTTCTGGTGTTGGGGGCTGGTGCTTGGGAATGTGATGTTCACCAAGATGGTGAATCACTGAAGTTTATGCAACAAGTGCTTTATATAACACCTTGCCTGGTTTTTAATGCAAGACAGAAAAATTAAAAGATCACTTTAGCATTATGGAAATACATATAATTATTGGGATGAGAAAATGCTACTTATATTTAAGGTTCCTTTTAGTTTTAGTCTCTGTAAAACTAGCACTTTTTTATTTGATGTCAGTTATTTTCACACTGGTAGAGCTCAGAAACTCACACTCTGCAGAGAGGGCTCTCCAGCATCTCTCCACTCCCCTCTGGTTGTCCCACTCACCTTTGCAAATCCACACCCCTCTTCACAAGCAGGAGCTGGGGCTTCTGCTTATGGTTACAATCCCAAGCTTCTTCCAGCAGCTCCCTGTGCCTCTCTGACCCCAGCCTGGTCTCCTTTCCTTTCTAGGAGGATGAAAATTGGGACAGATTGAATGTTACCTGTTTACAGTGATAGCAGCTTGGAATAGCACCTTGGGAGGAGTCATCAGCCTTAGAAACAGCACCACACAAGGAAAACAAGCCTTCACCAGTGATAGAAATCAACACGTCTGATGGACCCTAAATGTACCCTCCATGTACCTAAGGCAGGAATTTTCTTTCACAAGATGTGTGTTTGTAGCCACAACTCAAAGGGCCTGTGCCAAAGGAATAGGAGTTAACTGAGATCACTGAGGAAACTGTGAAGGACACAATTCTAATTACAGACTCGAGCCTCCTCCTTTTGGGATCAGTGTCTGCTGATCTCACCTTGCACACCTCCAAAATGAGAGCTGCCACCTTGATACCAGCCAGGAGATAACCTACTGCTGCTGCTACTGTTCTGGAGGCACTATTTACCACCACACTTGGACTCACTTTCTTGCACGTGTTTATTCAGAGCAGTCACGTGCTTGAGCAAAGATCAGTGTTGATTTGTGATGTCTGCTGAAAACCTCCAGAATATCAGTTATTGATTAAATTCTTGTTATCATTTGTTAGAGATGACTGTGCTGAGGAGCTCACGGCACACTCGATGGGATTTGGTGGGGACTGTGGTAAAACTTGGTCAATACCAGCCTGAAATTAAGCATTGCTTTATTGTACTTTGCTTTCTGCTCTGGAGACATTTATGAGAGCTCAAAATGTAAACATGAAATTCTGACTTCAGATAAGTCTTATCCAGAAATACACCCTAACTGCTCTGCCTTTCTGTCCCTTTGAAACACGTCTTTATCTCTTTTATGTTTTAATAGTGGCCATAATAGTAACCACCCAGCTTACTGCAGGGAGCATGTCCTTCAGCAGTGAAACACACAGAGCTTTGCAGCTGCAACCCTGAGAGGGATGAAGAAGATGGCAGAAAAATAAAACTTTCTCTGTAGAACTGCTACAACCCAACTGCTGCTGCAGCAACCTGGACCTGGCACCCAATCTGGGAAGGGCTGAGAGAGGAGACAAGGTGGGATGGACTCCAGTGTGAGCAGAAGCCAGGTTCATGTCTGTTACTGTCCCTGTTCCAAGCAAACAAATCCCAGCCTGCAGCTGAAAGCCTGCACCAACCAAATTGCTCAGCTGCACCATGAACTGGGGCAGTGCTGCCTGCAAAGGCTGCACTGTCCTGTCCAACCTGTCAGGGTCTGGCCAGAGATAACCCTTCCTGAAGGACACCAGTATTTTGAAACCTCAGACAGCTACTCAGTCTGCCCACTGACCTTTACTGAGAGGCCTGTTGGGAGCAGATATTCATTTATGGAGACCTTGCACTGCATTTCTCAGAAGTTGAAATGTCCTGTAACACGATTCAGCATTCTTTAAAATGCTGCCTCAGACTGCCTTGGTTAAAGGGAAGTATTACTTCCCCCACGTTACTTGTAATCAAAACAATGGACATTATTATACCCTGTGCTGGCTCTGGGGTGTGTGAGTGGGAGAAAGCCAGTCACAAGTTTTACTAACTAGACGGATTGTTTGATTGCCTCTTAAAAATATCCCTAAATCTGGAACAGCAATGCTGCAGCCACAGCCATCTTTCAAGTTTTGTACTCCCCCAAATGAAGATTTATCACTTGCACTGCTGGCAGATGGATGACTCGCCACTGAGTCACAGAGATTTGCTCTTTTCTGCCTTGTTTGCCACTTGTTTCCCACAAAGGCACAGGATGCTTTGTGTTTTAAAGTATACCTCTGTCACTTGATTTTTCAGGTGTATTTTAGAGTTTAAAAAGAAAAAGAAATGAAAACAGAATGTGGGAAGCAAACGAACCAGCTGAAGACTTCTTCCTGCCCAGGTGTTGCACAAAGCAACCCCAACTCCACTGAGCAAGTCTAAATTATGAAAGAAAAGGCCATTTATAACTTGGAATCCTGATTTTTTTCACTGGAAAATTGAACAGATTTTTCCAGTTGAGGAGCTGATTAGGTTGGTTGGTTTTTTTTTTCTAGACACTTCTGCCTGAAATGACAAATTCTTTAATCACCCTTTCCTAGGATACATTTGTTTATACATAAGGATACATAAGTTTATTTGCATCTGCATTTTCCCACGAAAGATGAAGATTTCTCTGAAGTTTACCAGCAATCTGTAATCACAACCACACAGTGCCTGAGGTGTGCTGCCAGTGCAGAGTATATGCAGAATTCCCACACACACCCCTGTCCCACCAACACCCAGAAATGGTATTTCTCCTATACACCACAAGGAAATTAATAATTAATAATAAATAAATGCTGATATATTATTTATTATCAATAATTTAATGTCATGTCTTCATGAGGATGGGGCCAGACTTAAAAACCCATAGTGGACTGCTTGTGGCTGGAATAGAAGTGTGTGCAAGTGGACACATCCCAGTGCAGTGGGATTCATGGGGAGACCCCACTGGAGAGAGGCACTGCTGCAGCTAAAAGGACACCACCAGAATCCTCCTGGCTGCTCCCAAAGAGTTGGAAACTCCAGATAAGGAGAGAGGAGAGCACAGGGCAGTACCCTGCAGGAAACCTGCCAGATAACACTGGAATCCTTTACATATTCAAGGAGGATGGACCCCAGGATAAGTTTCCACCCAATAACTATTTCAGGAATGCACTTGGGATCCTGCAGGGAACAGCCCAGCCCTCAGCAGGTGAGGCCCAACCTGCTTTTAATGGGAAAAATCATAATACAGAGTTCCCTGGGTAGGAGGCCAAGGAGCTGGAGCCTGAAGAGAACATTCTACTGAATTGAAAAGACTTGCTCTTGGCAAATAAATCCTTTAAGGTCTGATAGAAAATTAAACACCTGAAAGGAAGATTTGAAATGTCCTCTAGGAATTTACCTTTGTGCTACATATTTTACAAGAATCTGGGTAATGCATTGCATTCTTACCTCACTGTAGGGAGCTAAATGCTCTTGAAATTTCTTGAAGTTTTGACAGGGATAGCAAAAGCCACAGGATTTTTTATCACAGAATCACTTTCAGTGCACTACATGGCATCCACAGAAGTGACTTGTTCATCACAGCTGGGCACAGCAGGATGCTCCATGCCAGAAGCAGTGGTAAAACTACCTGCTGGTGTTTTAGGGACTGAGGTGTGGGGGACTTCCAAGTGCCTGGATGGAAGGCAAATCTGCAAAGAGGGTGGGGAAAGAGGATTTCTGCTTCTCCTCACATGACTTTTCAATTTCTCTGGTGGAGCTCTTAGGAGGGGTGAAAACAGGATGGCTGCCAACAAACTTGTGAGAAAGCCTGCTGCAGGCTAGATTTATTTACTAGATAACATCTAGTGCAGGTAGCTTGCAGCCTGCTTACACTGAAGGTTAAACATTTCTCTGTCACTGAAATTCAATTTACAGGTGCACTAATTAATCCTAGATTGGACTCTCAGTTCAAACTGGGAGACTTGGGGCCATATTTTGTATCTTCTATTCTCCCAGAGAGTGTTTACATTGCAGAAAGATCAGGCTTCTAACAACTACCACTGGGGAAGCTTTGCATTTCTGAAATATTTGAATAGTGCTATCCTAGCCCATTTGCTGCATGCTTTGTTTCCACAAAAACAACATAATCACCATAAACAGCATTTTTGCATGGCATTGTGCATGCTGTGGATTCACATGGTAATTCCCTGAAGCATCTGTTCCTTCATATTCACAGTCCTTTAAAGGACTACAGTCTGCATGTATAGAACTTTGCATCCTAGCATTTCCTGATTTCTGCCATAGATTAAGGGTTTGTTTCTCAACTGCATGGCTGTGAAACATGGACTATATTGAAGACACCTCAGCTAGATATCCTCTGAAAGATCTTCCTAGCTCTCTCCTCTTGGAAGGACTTTCTGGAGGACAGGGTGGGAGTAAAGTACTTTGTGAGGAGCTAGGTGCCACTGAGACTGCAGCTGTCTTGGGAAAATCTGGCACCCAGAAACAGTGTTGGCAGTGCTGACACAGAGTGATCCTCTCCAGAACCTGGCTAAGTGTTTTCCTCTCTAGAAAACCTTTTTCAGGCATAATTGACCCTGGAACTCCTTGCATATTTTAAAGAAATCACAGTGCTGTGTAGCAGTGAGGTTCCTGATACCAGTTTCCAGCACACCTGCTGGTTCACAGCTTTGGCAGGGCTTGTCTGGTCAGGGGGGATGCTCTGAGCTCAGCCTGCAGTCCTTAAGTGAAGAAACAAAAGAAAGAAAACACTTAACAACTGGTGGGCTCCTCAGAAATCAGTTTCTGACACAAAAGTTTTATGCCAAGAGCTGAATTGATATGATTCATCCTGGGCTTTACTGAGTTTAGAAGTTCTTCAAGTTGGTGCTTCCATTATGTGTTTGGACACTTTTACAGCAAAAGGAAAACTTAAGTTTCAGCCAGAACTCCACTGCCTGCTATTCAGTTTTATATTGACTTTTTCCCACTGAATTAACATCCAGTCACTCAGTTAATCTGGTCCCATCCCAACACACACAAGATCTCTGCTTTTCAGTAAAAAAGGTTTTTAGTACAGGACAAGTGGTAACAACATGAGTTTCATCTGTGTAATGTCTGTTTTCCTACACAAAAACATAGAGCTGGGCATGTGAGAACAGACACATCTTTGTGGTCCATGTCAGGAACATCAATAATTTCATTATGATTTGTTTGGGGATAGAGCATTCTCAAATCTTGGAGAATCCAAAACAGTATTTTCTTCATACAGGGCATCTTATCCCAATCTCAGAGAGCCCCTAAATTTCTAAGATCAAATATGCAGTGTGTTAAAAATTCCTCATGGTCTTCATAAATCCTTTACTCCTCCTCCATACTCAGTCTCCCTGCTGCTAATACAAGTCCCTCCTCTTAGTGGTGACCTGAGAGGAAGCACAGTTTGTGCAAGATAATCACCATTATCTTATTTCTGCTGTTCTGTGAAGATGGTACCAAACAGAACATTTCAGTTTTGCTCTACTGTCTTTCTACCAACTGATCAACTCTCATTCCTTGTTGTGAACCCACAGCAGGGATTTCCCATTCAAATCCTGGGCAGGTCCACTCTTAGCTTCTATGAGCAAGAGTGTTCAGACCATTAAATACAAGGTGGGGTTTTGTTTTGGTTGGTTGGTTTGCTTTGCTTTTTTGTTTGTTTTTGTTTCTTTGGTTGGTCGATTCGGTTTTTGATACTATAAATGGCAGCAAAAATGAGAGGGTGCTGCTATGTCAATGTGTGAAGGGTGATGCTCTTGGCATCTGTACAGTCTGTGTGTGACTAAGAGACTTATATCCTGGTCCACACTCATTTCCTTAAGGTCATCACCTCTGTTCCTCTTTGTCATATGCTTAGACTGATTTTTTTTCTCTCTTAACCCCTGGCCTGCAGACTTCAAGGACAGGATTTTCAGAAGTGACTTAGAAAGAATTTATGTCTGGAATAATCCTGACTGCCTTAATCTTTTGGCTCTGAGTTGGGTCATGCTGTGCTGTTTGAGTACCAGCACACGTGCACCACACAGAACACAGGCATGGTTCTGGTATGAGGAAGCTGATGTGTAAATCAAGATTGTTCTTTGTAGCCACCCTTGATGACAAAACAATGTCTCACCTTGCGTAGAGGAGCAAGGTGAGTCATCAAATCTGGTGACTTCATTCTTCCCACAGACACAAGGCAGGGTGAAGTTCACCTCTTTTCCTGCCTTTCCTTGTGTGCTGGAAAGTATTTTGGAGGCTGAAATATCTCCCACATAAGCTCAGGGAAATACAGGGTGTTTTAAAATAGAAAAGACTGCCATGATTCATGGAAACCTCTTAGCAGTAGCAGGAAGAGATAGATATTGTTTTATCAAGACAATGAACCAAAATCAGAGAAGGTGAAAGGCACCTGAGAATACTAAGAACTCTCATAGAGGACATGACCTGAAGACCTCAAATTTCATTTCCTTTGGGTCCTAGTTTGTGGTTTTACTGATACCTGAAGAGAAACAATGAACTCAGAAACCTCCTGTGGAACTCCAGGGTGCTGTTGTGTGCCTGGGTGTGTTTGTGTGTTGCAAACCTCCCTTGTGCACGTCCCAGAGTGGCAGTGGTGGTGAAAGCTACACTGAATGTGCAGGGCAATCTGGGAGCTCCTTCCAGGCATGGGAGCTGGTGCAGGTACAAATGCTGGGATTGTGTTAGGCCTTTCCAGGTGTGCCCAGAGTCCAAGGCAACACTGATGATGAATTTCTGCTGAGAATGCACTTTGGTTTAAATTAAATTAAGTCCTGGAGATGCCTTAGGCCTTTTGAGTGTCTGATCTGGGGGAAAGGAAGAAAACTGGACTGAGAAATACCTTCAAAGTGTTTATAAGGAGCAGTCATCTCCAGTCTCCTGCTCTTGGACTCCAAAGCCTTGTACATGTAAGAACACAGGAAGTTCTGTGTCTGGCACTGGCCAGAGCTGGAATATTATTGCTTGATTGGTCATTTTTCCCCATGTCTAGCTTCCACTTTCCAGAAATAAAGCAATGATTAGTAGCACAGGAGAGGAAGCAAGGAGAAAACTGCAGGCAAAGCTGAAGTTTAGTAGATTATAAACCTTGCTAGGTTTGGTGAGTTCCAGGCTGGGCCATGTAGTGTCGGGAAAGTAAAGTAAAATTTTAACTCAGACAAAAATCCCAGTGGTGAATCAGCAACCAATTCTCTACCATCACATCCCTGCAAGCACGTCCATCACGTCTCAGAGGAGTGGGTGATACCTTTCCTGGGACATACACCTTCCATGTGATATTCCTGAGTTCAGTGCTAAAAGAAGAACAGTGCTGCCTGGCATGTTCTGACCTGCATGAGCTCTGAGCATGTTATTGCCTCTGATGAGCTATTCTCTTTCATCCTCCCTCTTCCCCTATTTTTTTTTTTTTTTTGAGAATTAAGGTCTGCAGTCATAAAAAGTGCTTCTGCTCATATCCGTTGACTACAGGTCTGGATGTGATTTGTTTCCCTGTGAAGATATTGATATGTTTCTGTAAGATAAGGCCTTCTCTTGCAATACAGATAAAAAGAGTATCTGTCCTCAGGCAAGGCAAAGTGCAGAAAAGCTTTCCAAACAGAGAAAACTGCCTTTCCTGATTCACAGGCCCTACGTGCCTATAACGCCTGGTTCTGCCATGAGCACTGTTTGTCAGAAGACTTCAGAAGAGTTTACAGTGTAAGGACATCTGCTCTGGAAAACTTAGTGGGAAATTAGTGGGCAGCTATGGGAATTGCTGTCTTGCCCCTTATCTGCTGCAGCCATCCAACCCTTCTCCTGCCCCCACTGCCAGCACACAGCACGTGTGCTTCTCTCACCTGCAGCCACTTGACTGAAGGTACCCACCAGAAATGATGATGCATCAGCCACTGAGCAGAAAAGACAAATTGGTTGCACAAGGAGTAGCTGAATGTAGATGGAAATGTAAAAACTGACCACTTCCTTGTTAACAATCACTGAAGAGCGCAATATGGTGGTTGTTCAGGCCCTGGCCAATTCAAGCCTGGATGTCTCAGCTCAGGGAGGTTCCCCCTGGATATGTAATTAGCAAACACATTTGAGCTGTGCAGGGAGCTCTGGGGGGCACTCAGTGCCAAGTGAGATACTGCACTTAAAGGAAATGTGTATGCACCCACTGTTGTCTCTCACCCCATAAATTCAGATTTGCAGGTAACTGTGCAATGGGGGCAGCAAAGATTTCAAGGTTTTATACTTTGAGAGCCCATACTGCACTTGACACCTGGATGATGCCTTGGTAGGAAATGCAGTCATTTACAGCTGAGCCCCTTGCACTGGAAAAGGCTGGTTTGGATTGCCTTGAGCCTTATGGAAAATGACAAAATAAACCTTTGTATCTAGGGATGACTCTGGCTTTCACATGAAGCTTGTGCTTTATAAGACCAAAGCTTTTCAGCCTGACCAATGACTTTATATGGCATTTTCATGCTCAACAAGTGACCTGCTATGGAAAACCAATCCATGCAACTCTATTAGAGCTCACTCTAATCACTAATCTCTGTGGTCACAGGTTTTCTTGGCATGTTCTGTGGAGGCTGATTTCTGTTCATGCTGCAGAGCATGGACCTCTGCTTGCTCTGTATTGTTCTGTTCTTTGTGACCAAACTACTGCTCTACCTCCAGCAAGAGGAAAATGGAAAATTACTGACCATTTTTATTTTTTGTGAGATCTCTATTTCTTGCTTACTCCTTTCTTTTGCCTCTTTCATCTCACTGCATATAACTGAAACAGTTAATAACAATTTGGTAACACAAAAATATTGTTCTCTCATCTCACTAGGGAGCTGGGGCTTTTCGGGCAAGTTAATGAACCTTGAGCTGTTTTTGCAATAGGTGGTTTTAATTAGTGTTTAATGTAGGCTGGAAAGAGAAAAGGGGATTTCAGAATCAATGCTAGGAATCAAGTAACATCATTGCCAGGTCAAGAGAGTTTCTTCTCTCAAAAGCAACCATGAAATTTGCCCTGCACACTTTTGGATTTGTTGTTTCTGGCTTTCTGTCATTAGACTTTTCCAGTTTACAGGAAGAATATGTTCATCAATCCCTCCTTCCTTTCTCAGTACCACTCCTTTAAATGCTGCCTGGGCTGTTGGCATCCAGCTGTGTGCTTTCAGGCTCTGACAACATCACCAGGAGTGTGTACTGCAGAAGCATTGTTTCTTCATTTAATTATATGCCCCTGGCTTTTATTTTGAGTGAGCTCAGGACCATGCTCACAGCCTATTTCTCTGCTGAAGGTGGGTGAGCAGAGGCTCTGGGACAGACAGCCCCACCAGGAAGCTGGAGGTGAGTTAAGGAAAACCAGCTGTAGCACTTCTGGTGGGTAAAGAGGAGTTAAACTTGGATTATTGCACCTTGTTGTCAGTATTGAGAAGAGTGGATTATGAACAAAGCTTTGACACCATAGACTTTTTTAACAGTTGCTTTAAAAGCTGTATTTTGAAGAAAAAGAGGGAGAAAAAGCAACCAAACCCAGTGAAGACCTGGGGAGAAATGAAACACATGAAGGAATCAGAGCGATAGAGTGGGAAGGCGTGCAGAGAGATTGGCTCATTCTTTGTAGAGGAAGAATTGACTTAAAAGTGCACATTAATGCTTAATGGTGCCTTTACATACTCCCATAGATGTCAAAATCCTTCATGCTCAGCTGGTTTAGCATTGCAGTGCTCAGGACCACGTTGCCTCAGGTTACATGGGAGCAGGCAGAATTGTCGGCTTCCTTCATCTACACAGGTACAGAAAGTGCCTAATCCAAAATTCACTGTGCAATAAAAAATTGCTCCCTTCCTTGCTCCTCTCCCAGCAAGCACTGGCAGAGAGCAGAGGGAAGATATGTAGGACACAAAACTTTCAGAGATTTCATTTCTCCAAATGTTGCTGTGGTTCTGAGTGAACAGGTGGAAAAGAAAGGACAGCAGGAAATGCTGAGAGAGCATATGAGGGGTAAAGTCATACTGGAGTGTGCATGGAGATGCCTGCAGGACAGCACTGGACTGAGAACATGCCAGACTAGACATGGTGTGTACTGAAGGCGCTGAATTTTTTTTATTTTTTTTTTTTTTTTTGCTTCTTTGAATTTGCTTTTTTTTTAATTTGAGAAGCACTTGAATATTCATTTCTATGTGCCAATAACTGGGGGATACAGCTGCTTACAGTCAAAATGGCCACCAACAAAAGTCATAAAATTTTGAGAGAACAGGTGTATTTAATCCCCTTCCCAGTAGTTACTCATTAAAAGAAGGAAAAATAACCCAAACCAGCAGGCATTGCAAAGGAGGAAAAAAAATGGTTAAACATGCAGGTGATAAACATCTGAGTTACTGATTAACTCCTGGCTTTTGTAACCCCCAGAGTTCTTCAGCTGGCTTACTGGGAGACCAAAACACTGAGCTGTGCCACTTCAATGACTTATAATGCACTTTATCTCTGCTTGGCACTGGTGTCCTGGGCTGCGACAGTGAGGACAGCACTGCCCTCTCTTGATGGGAAGAGTTCAGATCCCTTTCAACACTGGCAGTGCCTTTCAATGTGAGTCAAAACAGTCAGAGAAATCCATGTAGGACAGGGTGGATTGAAGTATAACCTCTTCTTTGGGGTGTCAGCTGCCAGAAGTTGGGAGAGAAGAGAAGGAATAATTGACTTGCTGTGTGTGCACATCCTTGGGCATCTGCTGCAGGATGTCCATTGCAGATGGGATGCTGGGGCAGCTGAGCCTTTGGTCTGTCACTCTGTGGCCAGGCTTTGGCTCTCAGGGAAATTCTGGGCTTCAAGAGAAAGTGCAAATTTAGACATTTCAGGAGCAATCACAGTGAAAGCAGTGCAACATGCTTGGCAGGATGGCTGAGGCTCATCTCTGAGGAAAAAATGGTTGATTTCAGATGCTTTCTTCCACCTGAAGCATCTTGTTTTCCCTCCTGCACCCAACCAGCTGCATTCAGTCTGGAGCATTGCCTCAAGCAATATCTCTCCCTCGCTGTCAGTCTGGATGTTGTCACTCGTTACTGCAGCCTGTGGCTCGGGTTTGGCTGAGCACATGCTGTTTGCCATCTGGAGGGAGGTTTGAGAAGTGAGAGGGCAGCACTCGCTGCCATCAAGGGCTCAGCTGAGCCTCCTCAGCTGCTGGCTCTTCCTTATGCTACCTGACTAGAGCATCCTGAGGTCTTGCAGGGATGTGAGGAAATCTCCTGAGGATGTGAGTCCCTGAGGAGAGGGGCAGCTTTGCCATGTGGTGCAGAGGAAGTCCTCCCAAAGTTTAATAACAGCATTTTTAATTAATCCAGCTTGTGCTTATGCAAAGTTGCTGTGGCAAGGGCCTGATCCTGCAACAGCCCAATTCACTCTGAGGTGGCAAATGTGAAGAAATCAACAGAAGCACTCAGCACCATCAGTAGAGATGGACACAGGCTTGCTGAGTGGGCAGGGTGTCAGAGGCCCATCAGGCTCAAAGTGAATTCTAGACCATGGTGAGCTGAGCCAAGGAGGGCCTAGCTGTGTCTCTGGGGATAAAGGATGCCCTGTGAATAGAGTCTGAAAGATCCAAGTCTAGTTTGTATTCTCTCTTACTTCTGCTCAGTCTCTTAAAGCTCCTCATCTATAAGCCAGAAACAATAGCCATTAAAAACATCCAAACTCTTGTTTCTCACCATTAGCTGTCACAGAAGGCAAAAATTCCCATTTGCTGCACCAGCTCATTCTGCTGCTTGACCTGCCTTTGCAACGCTCAGCTTTAATTTCACAGTAAGGCTCTATTTTCCAGGTCCCAAACAAACAGCAGGGTGCACACTGAACAATAGCAAAGGGCTTGGCAGCATGCAGGTTTCTCATCTGTGCCAGAAAAGCTTTCTGATGGCCCTGAGTTCCTCTTTACCCCCCTCTGCCAGGGCCTGACATCAGGGAAAGAGAAAATACAATTGAATGCCATCAAGAATAATGTCCTGTTTATTTTCCTGCTAACAGAATTATTTTCAGAACATCTCAGAAATCAGAAATAGGAGCGATGGGAGGGGTGGGAAAAATCAGAACAAGCCCACTTTGGGATTTCATTAGCTGTCAGTAGAGAAACTACTAGGATCAGGACTAAAATGCAGACCAGGGACACAATAAATGAAGCTGTACATATGTCATGTGTCCTTATTTACCCTTCTAGTAAAAGATCATAAAGAGCTGGGGAGGTTCTTTTTGCCAGAAGCAGGACGACGTAATCTGTTAATTGTGTTTATTGGTTATTGCTGGTTCCTATAGCTGTGTGGGACACTCACTCCAGAGCAGCCCTTACATCAGTATGGATTTACCAGGGGAGAAAATAAAAGGAGCTGTGGGCCCCTCCCCATGAGCAGTGGCTGCTGCTGTTTGCCTTGTGCCCAGTGATTTGGTTGTGCCTCTGCACAGCCTCTTCCTTGTGGCACAGAATGGGAGAGCCAGTCTGGCATCCCCCTGGAGATGGGAAAGGTCTCACTCCCTCTTTTTACCTCTCTCCTTTCCTCCCCACAGCTGCACCAGTCCAATCTTGCCCTCTTGCACAAGCTGTAGCTTGGATGGGAAGGGGAAAAAAATAAGCATTGGTGGGGCTGGAGCTCTGCCAGCTTCTGTAAAACTTCTTTTTTTTAATTCAGTAAGGCTACTGTGTTAAATTCTGCTTGTTAGCTCTAAACAGTGAAGATCCTAGTCTGTTCCTGTTCTGTGAAACTGTTCTGGCTTAAAATCTGCTTAATTATTCCTTAAAAGGGAGAATCTTAGGACACTGAGCTCTCTTACCCAGCACAGAGCAGCAGGACACATGGACTGTGCAGATCATCTCAGGGTTGCTGGAATGTGCTCTGTGTCCTCTTTCATGAGTGGGGTCCCCTTGCCCAAATGTTATGTGCCCATCACAGATGTTCAGTTCTGCCTTCCAGGATTCTGAACAGCTCTCAAGTGGTCTGCTTGTCCTCAGGGCAGGAGAAGTGAGATGGATGGACATGTGATCAGGTGTGGATTGGGGAAAATGGGGTGGCTTCCATCCAGGATTGCAAAGTGGGAACCAGAGACCAAGTCTGGTGCTCCTGACCATGCAGTCGCTGCACCACCTCTGCCCACGCCTGCCTGGGAGATGTTCCTCCTCTGGAAACCCCCACAGCTTACACTGTTTCCACTGCTTTAATTGTTATTCCCATCCCTGCAATTACAACTGCTGTGACATGGATCAATAATGAACTGATGAGCCAGAGCCTTTCCTGAGGCTACTGCATGGAACAGGGGATGAGGAATGGAGCAGGAGGCTTTCCAGCTTTCAGTTCACTACCTCCTGTCTCACCATGGTCAGGAATATCCCAAAATCAGGCAGAACAGAGGGCTGACTCAGCAGGACCCCCGATGGGCTTGCTGCCTGTTCCTCCCTGAGCTGACTGCACTGGTGATGATGGGTAAGAAAATACATGGGAAGGGATGACGGACCTGTCACCTCCAGACAGCAGGCTGGTATCAGCCATGGACTTAACTGGGGTTGGGTAGAATAGGGGCACTTGTCCTCTCTCTCTCTCCATTCCCTGGGCCAGCTCAGGGATGTCTTTCCACAAATAACAGTGCCATGAACTGAACTTACAGTTTTCCAAGAGAAGTAGTTCTTTCCATAGGAAAGAGTGAATGAGTCATGAAATTTCTGTCCTTTACACAGTATCAGGACTCACAACTCAAGTGACACTTTAACCAGGACAAGTTACTTTACTGATCTGTGTGCTGTGACCTCCCTTCCCTTGCCCATTCCCATTTTGCTAAGGACTGCATTTGTGGCATCGCTTTCTTTGTACAACTCTTTTTCAGCATAAATCACTTTCCATTGTTCCTGTCCAACCACTGAGTGGAAAAGAAAACATGTATGAGCTTTTATTGCCATCTCTCTTGCTAATAAAGGAGAAGTGCCAAACCTGCTCTCTGTCAAAGCCAACAGTGGGTGGCCAATGCCTGCTTGGCAGTGGGGAGAAACAGCGATGAAGATGGCAAAGAACACGGGGGTGGCTCAACCTGCCCTGGCAGAGTGGCATTTCCTCCTGCTTAGGAGTGCTTTGGTGGGACCTGGCCTTGAGCTGACTCAGGTTGGGTCCACCGTGACAAATAAAACACAGACTGAAACCCTGCCCCACAGCTGTCCTTTCTGCTTGGTTGTTTGCACACTTGCTGGCCTGGTTTTGGGGGGCCATTCCCATGAGAGAACACCTGGAACATGGTTCTAAATGCAGTGCTCTGGATGTGAGCTGTGCTAAAGGCTTCTGACACAGACATCACCTGCAGTCCTCATCCAAACCCCCTAAAGACAATGGAAAGATCTCCTTCAGCAGCCTCTGTGTCATGCCCTAAACTGAATTCAGGCCAACACGGGATCAGACCATCCTCACTGCCTAAGCAGCTTTAGGCTGATGTCAGTGGCGTGCCTGGTGTGAATTCTCAGCAGCAGGGCTGGTGCTGAGGGCTCCCTCAAAGCCAGGATGGATGCTGGTTGTCAGGTCCAGGAGTTTATAACTGTGAGCATGACAAGTCCAGTCAGGGTAAATTTTACAATAGTGGCCTGGATAATGGTTAATGACTGACCTACAGAATAAATTATTGTAGTTGAAATCTGTTAACCTCATGCTTAAAGCAGCCATGCTGTACTCTTCCTCCACAGATGAGGGTTCTTTCAAAACAGAGTGGGACTTCAAAAGTTAAAAAAACTTAATTAATTAAGAAATTAAAAATTTAATTAATTTAAAATTTAATTTTTTCCAAGGAAAGTTTTCACTTTGATCTGGAACTTACTGCTATGATGTAAACACAAGTGCTTTCTACTCTTTTCTCTGACCTTCAAAATTACTTCACAACTCCTAAAGATTTGGGGGGGGGGAAAAAAAGGTTTGTACTACAAGTTAAAAAAAAGTAAAACTTAGGCTCCAAGAATAGCTAGATTTTTTTTTGTGTGTGTAAATATATGAATTTATCTATAAAACCCACTTTATAAAAAATAAGTTTTAAAATAATTTTGAAAATTCTATTGTCATTAATTCCATTTCTTGATTATTCTTGGTAGCACAGTAGATATATTAAATATTTACATACCCTGTGTGTCTTGGGGGATAGGAATCATTTCTGTTTTGCATTTATACTTCTGGTATGAGGACAGACACCGTTATGAAGACACTGAACACTTTTGCTGCAGCAACAAGGACTTGCTGTGTCACTGTCATTTTAGTGAAAACCTGTGGCCCTGCTGCAGCAAGTGATAGGAATTTTAGGAACCTGTTGAGGTACAGGAAAACATTTCACTGACAGACAAGTTTTACCAGGCTTTCTTTTTCATGGCTGCTGAACAGATCAAAACTGACTGGTCAAGACCCAGATCTTCCTGTGCTAAGCTCCAGGCAGGGGTTTGACAATAGACAAGCTGGAAGAGTTGAATGCAATGGAAACAAAGTGTGGAATATCTATAAATGCCATGTGGTATTTCCATAAATCCGGATCCAGAAAGTTAAATTCAAGGAGAGCATACAGGTGATTTCAAAAATGGAATTTTTTTAATCCTTTTTTATTTCTTCTGGGACTAATGGGAAATCATGCTGCCTAGTGTAAATGGATGTAGCTTTGACCTCTGGGAGGAGATGGTCTACATCCATGAGAACATGGCCAAGTGTTACTGTGCTGTATGACTGCACAGGAGAGGAGGCACCGCTATCTAAGGAAGTGAATAATTGAAACACGAAGAACTGAAGTTGTTCTGTACCAGTCATGAGGCCAACATTTGTTACTGTAAGCACAGTAATCTCTCTGTCCTTCCTGCAAAATAGAGCCTCCCCCAAAAATCCTGGATGACAGAGACTCTGTGCTGATGAGTTTAAAGGAATTTTTCTGTCTTTTGTTCCAAACCCTGCAATGTCAGCTGGTTCACCAGAGCCATTCACCTCCTGGAGCAGCCCACTGCCATAACCCCATAACCTCAGCCTTGCAAATCAAGAGAAAAACACTGTTCACCAGAGCTTCCTAGAAACCTCAGCTCAAAGGACTCTCTGGAGGTGTCTGACCCAAGAGGGAATCCAGAGTACTGTACAAGATCAGCCATGGCTTTATTGGGCCATGCCCTGATGTCCTCCAGGGACAGAGGTCCCATTTCTTCTCCTGGCTGACCTGTTTCCTTCTCACCCTCCTAGTGAGAAAGGTTTCTTTCCTAATGTCCAGCCTGAACCTCCCAAGCTGCAGTGCATGGCCATTGTTACTTCTACTGCCATTTGGTACTACAAAAATAAAAGTGTCTCAGCCATCTTTACCTCCCCTTAACAGAAGGGCAAGGACATCAAAGCCAGATGGTATTTCTTGGTACACATTCAGGCTAGAGACTGGTATCATCAATGTTGTTTAGCCCATAGTGTGTTTCCTGGCACTGTTTTAGCTCATGGCTATTCATCCCCCCACAGATTGTGCTCAGGCTTAGCCTGGGACACAGCATCAGCCAAGAACTGTTCCCAAAGAGAGGAGAGATGAAACCATCCACTATTTCTAAGGCACTGAGGTTTAGCTGTACAGTCTTACTCCATGTCCTCGGTCACAAGAATGGGATATGACCCATCTTATTATATCCTACTTTTATGTTTATATATCTACATATATAAATGTCCCAGAACACTCCTCTTGAGCACCAGCTGCCAGTTCAACCTTTCAATGTCCAGCATTCCCTTCCTGCCACCTCTGGGGACACAGTGTAAACATTCAGCTCATGTCATAGCAATCCCATTGATGGTGCTGCAACAGTACTCTTACATTATTTCAAACACTTAAAATATTTATGAGTTTAAGGAATAACATTATTTTAGGTAAGAGGGACAGTACTTGAAGCTACAAGAGATGCAGGGTTAGATGCTAATCAGAACATATAAATGGTCAGTCAGCTGGAGAAAACTTGTCCTCAGCACTGGGGGTGAGACCAGCTCCAGCAAATGATGTCTGAGCAGTGCTGATGCAGCCACAGGAACAAAGAGTTGTCTGTTCCTGGAAGGATGTCTAGAGCTGGTAGATGAGCCCTGCTGTGCTTTCCATTATCATGGAGAAAGCACTGGGCAAACAGCTCACACACTGCTGGCAGCCAGCAGCCAGAGAGACCTTCTGTTTTCATTGAACCCAGATAATTAATTTGCAGCATTGATTGTTTTTTACAATATATCTGTGCCTCATTTAACATTTGGGTACTACAGCTGAGAACAAATAAATCCAAAACTACAAGCTGATGGCATTGGTAGCATAACATGAAAGCCCTTTTAGAAATAACTGAGTTGACTTTATGGTCCACAAAGGACATTTTGATCTGCTATAACTGAAGTCTTTTACATAATAAAAGATTTGTACCACTACAACATAGCCAGAAGTCCCAAATATTTGTTCTTTATCAGGAAATTAGTTTACAAGAGAAGAATTATTTTCTTTATTTCTTTTTTTCAATCATGAACATTTCTAAAGAGTCAGTAAAAAGAAAAAAAATTCACAACATATCTGGGAGTGCTGTCCCCTTTCAAACAGAAAGGAAAACTGCACAGAAAACAGCACTGGTTGAAACCCTTAGGGTGTGAAGCCTTGCAGAATTTCATCTTGTTTTTCCTCATGGCCTGTGGGCTCCTGCATTTAGTCATTACCCAGAGGCCAAAATAGATAGATTCAGCAAATAAATCCCGAGCCTTACAGCTGTGAAGATAGAAGTGTCAGGAGGGAACATGCTCTGAGCTTGTGATGTGACACACTGCTGTGAGAGTGCTCCAGAATCCACGGGATAGCTCATGGGAACAGGAAAACAGCACGCTCTAGTGGGGAAATTATTAAAGTCTATTAGAAAAATCTATTAAAAAACAAACCTCTGAACTGAATACTGCATGTGAGAGCAGCTGTTGCTCCGTGTCTCTATCCAGTGTTTCTTCTCCCATCACTGTGCATCTCCTCTCCCTTGTTGCCCCTGGTACCCCCTAGCCTGGGCAGGGGGACAGTCCTTCCAAGGTTGTCCCACCTACTGACACACAGCTTGGGCTGATTTAAGGATCCAAAATTGGGTCTTCTCCCTAGGCCTGGCTGAGTGCACTTGGCACAGGACACGTTTGCCTGTGCCAGTGTGGCAGGGCCAGTAAGAGGGGTGTGGGGGGACAGCTAGGTCAGACCTTGATGGCAAAGTGCCCCATCAGCACAGTAATTAGCAAGCTCCTTCCCTCTTCCTTTCACAGTCACACAGTGGAAAACTCTCCATTAAGAAGGAGAACTCATTACTGGTGAAACAGACGCTAATCAGATATTAGTTGTACCCATTAATGAAAAAGCTAATGAGGTGCTGAGATCCCCAGTGCTGACTGAAATGAGTTAATCACATCTCACTGCTCAAAGGCCCATTAATCTGTGTGCATGCTGATGTTTCCCATTCCTTTGCTTATTATAGGAAATAAAAAACATCGCCCTGGTTTCATTTATGTGCATCTGCTGGATCTCTCTGCTAAGCTGTAAAGCCACATTACAAAACCTGTGACTGGTGACAAGCAGTGACATTTCCTTGGCCCACAGGAAGCCACCACAGAGAGGTGGAATGGCACTCACCTTCGAAGAAGGAAGGAAGCAAACACTGTGCCCACAGCCACATAAAAGTGATTTCTCATTGCCCCTGGCTGTTGGTTTAAAATGTTTTTCAGCCACTACAACTAACAAGAAGTGAAGAGCCACAAATGCCCCAGGTGCATTCCTCCTGAAGCAGCTTGTAGTTTTTTCAGCTAGTTTCCTATCTTTACTGCTAGTGGTGAGTATTAATCTCACCTGATTCCATTGGGATATCTCTGGGAGGGATGAGTAATTAGAAGCATCCAGCAATTGAGGTAGTTAGGTGTAAATTTGACCTAGATTTGTTGTTGGCAATACATGTTTGCAGACTTCCAGAGATCCCCTGGAATCTACAGGATTCATCAAGTATCTAGTTTATTTTAATCTGCCTGGAGTGGAGTTTTGCTCCTAGCACCCACATAGTGCTGTGCTTTGGATTGGTGGCTGTGGGAACTGGCTGTGTGGGTGCTTGGCTACTGGCCAGGGTCAAATCACAATGTGTGTGCCCAAAAACATCCCCAGCTTAATTCACTCCTGGCCCACCTACTTTGATGAACCAAAAAAAAAGAGTAAAACTACCTTTCTTCAAAATGTTCTCCAAAAGATCCATTTGCTTTATTTTTATGTATCCTGTCTTCACCTTTAAATCTGTTTATTTCTATTTCCTTACCTATTCAAGTCTAACCCTCAAATGATAGAGCCTGTAAGCTTGCAGTTTCTCCCTGCAGCCAATGCTTTGGTGTCCCCAGTGAAATACCATCAGCCATCAACTTCTCCCCTGCCTCTTTCCTGTAACTCTAGCACTGTGCAGGCAGGAGCTCTGTGCCTCATCAGCATCTTGGGGAACTTGCTCACACTTACCCGCTCCCTGATACCTGCATCCTTCCACATTTGTAGGAAAAAGCGGAGTTGAAATAGTGGTGGGACAAGGGGGAACAGTTTTAAATTGACAAGAGATTTAGATTAGATGTTATCAAGAAGTTATTTACTATGAGGGTGGTGAGACACTGGCAGAGGTTGTCCTGAGAAGCTGTGGATGCTCCATCCCTGGAAGTGTTCAAAGCCAGGTTGGATGGGTCTCAGAGCATCTGGTCTAGTGGAAGGTGTTCCTGTCCATGGCAGCAGGGTTGGAACTGGATGATCTCGAAGGTCTCTTCCAACCCAACCATTCTATCCAACCATCTCTATGTTCTTGAATACAGCCATGAAAAATTCCACTGCTTTTCCTTCTCCCCCACTTCCCTCTCAGATCTAGTGTTAAAGGCACAAAACCTATTTCTGGGCTAAACAGACGAATGGGGATAGAACTCAGCACCATAAAGTCACCCCAGGACATAATGATTCTATGACTGAAGCTATGAAATCACTATTTTCTACCATATGAAACCCACTGTATTTTTTTGCACAGGCTGAAGACCAGATGTGGCTGTAAACTGGAAACTCTTCAAAGCACAGCTCAGGTATGGCCAGTCCATCCACACCCCCAGCCCCAGACTGTGGGAAATGTGCAGCTTCCCTGGATGGTGGCAGCTCTTTGGGGCCAGCCCCAGTAAAGCAAGGAGAGAAACACAAAAATGCACATGTGGAGACATGGCCATTAGGGGCTCCTTGATGTAACACTCGATTTGGGGCATCCTTGGGGGGACCCATGGTGCTGCAGCAGTGTTTGCAGTGATGCAGTGTTTGTGGCACAGGTTAGGATGCTTTCCTTACTGATCTGGTGTCTGGGTGGGCAGGGAGGCCAGCTGGTAGCTGCTGAGTCTCCGATTACATGGGAACAGTAACTATTGTGGAAAATGTCCTTAGAAGGAGTGTTAATGTCATGGGGACAGACACACTCACACATGGATAGATTTATATTCTGCCAGCCAAAGGTTACCTTAGAAGCTGCAAACTAAGGAATAGACCAACATGGTAAATTTCCTACAGGAGAAAATTTACCTGAAAACACAGAGATTTACCTCTGGATACAATACCTGACCATGAAGAACTTTTTACTGTCCCTATTTTATTTCATAATGCCTAAAGACAATAAATGTAAGGAGATTAACTCCCTCAAATTCTATAGAAAAGACAAGGGAAAACAGATTTTTAAGGGTGGCAAGGGACTCCTTTGCCTTTTTATTCATTGAGTTTAATTGCTATTCTGACTGTGAGCCATCAAAGGAACCCATGCCATGGACTGAAGCCATACAGTTCCCCTGTGGGTACTTCTGTTCTTCATTTGATGGTATAAGCAAAGTTCTCTTTCCAAGTCCTGTGGTCAGTCCATCTGTCTGCATGCTGTTGGTTGCTGCATGTCTCACTAGTCTCAAGTGGTTTCCAGATTGTAATTTTATGCAAATTACTTTCCTGACAAAATCATTTCATACCTGGAAGCTGCATTGCATTGCACCTCTTGTGAGTGGACATGAAGCAAAATACAAAATGATTTCCAAGATAGCTGTTCCTTGGTGTTATTTTGCTTTGCAGAGGAGCAAGTGCTTTGCATCTCCTCTGCACCTGAAGTGACTGGAATAGCTCCTCAGAATTGTGTGTCTCTACTTCCCACTCATTTTCAACAAGTGTGATTCTGGCTGGGCTGTATCCATTAATGGTAGTTAATATCTCACTGATGCAGCACATCTAGAGCCTGGGTTGAAAAGCAAAGTGTCAGGCAGACTCTGAGAACCTGATGCTCTGAGGGTCACACTAGACAGCAGCTCTTACTGTGACCAACTTACCACTGCCTGTGTCTGAACAGGAGCTTCCCAAGCTGACCTCTGATGAGCTCCTACCATCAGGATGGCTGCATTTCAAAGGGCAACTTGCATCACTGCCAGCCCATCTACCCTACTCAGTCCCTCAAACAATGAAAAGGAAAGGACAGATAAGGAAAGTGAGCAGTTTATGAGGTCCATGAGAAGCAGCCAAGGTGGTGTTCCCACATGTAGAGCCATGGTCATGCAGATGTGGGTGTGACCTGCTGAAGTGACACCTGATCAAAGGGATCCATCTCCTGGATGGGGTTCTCACAGTGGACAGCTAAGCCAGCCATGACTGCAGTGCTTGTGTGACCACAGCAGGCCCAAAAACAGGGACCTGGGGTGGATCCTCTGATCTCAGTCAGGTCAGACAAGCTGAATCTTCTCTCAAGTCACTGATTTCTGAGTCTGAGTTAATTTTCCTTATTTATCTCTTAAATAGAGCATAGATCCATCAGGAGACCACAAGCATATTAGGTTCAATTTCTTTTCTGCAGAAAGGCCTAGAGCTGCCATGTGAGCAGTGTGAAGCCATGACCACAAGCAGCCTGAAACATGTCAAGGTCACCCAAGGGATCACAGAATCACAAAGGTTGGAAAAGACCTCTAAGATCATTGAGTCCGACTGGATGGGTGTGAAGAAATGGAATAAGCTTCATTACACTGTTATGTGACAGAAGAGGTTCTAGGAGCTAATGAAAATACTGTGGAAAAAGAAGTGTGCACAGAAACACTTTGATTTGATTACAATAAAAAATTTATTTTGATTCATATCATACTGAAAAATTAAATAAATAAAATATCAACGAATGATTGTATGAGACTTCCCACCATTAGAGAAAAAAATCATAATAGATTGTGAAGTCAGAGAAAATTACAAGGAAAACCTGGTCATGGGAGGAAAAAAGTGCTCAAGAGATTTGGCTTTGGTAAAAAACATAACACACACTCAAGGAGTGCTTCAGAGATTTTGCAGTGGTGGCAAATACAGTCCAAGAGTTTGAAGCCTTAACATGTTGTTAAATGTTTTCCTTGGTTTTTTTAAACCAAAAAAACCCAAAAAGTTTCTAGCAGGAAAACAGCCTTCAACAATGCCAGTGGAAATGAATTCTTCCCTCAGGATCATTTGTTGGTATCTCCTCATTCTGAAGGCAATTGAAAGAGCAGCAAAATTGTGGAGAAACCGAGAGAAGAATCTAACACAATAGTTAGCTGCCTAAAGGACTCTAGAAAAAGTTCCCCTGGAATAGAAACATGATGACACAGACTATTCCTCATCCTACACCTGGAGAGATCCACTCTCTGCTCTCCTAACACTCTGAAAAATGGACATCAGTGGTACACAGTTACTGCTTGCTGTTGACAACAAAATTAAATGGGAATTGAAGCTTGTTCCATGATGAGGACACTAAATCTATCTGCATATATGAGCCACGAGGTTTTATATGTGCTGTCAGAGGCAGAATGTTCAGGGGAAATGGAAATTTTATTAGAACAGCAAAAGGAAGATTTCAGAACAACACAGGCTAGAATATAGCTGGCTTCTTTTTTTGATTCTAAATTGACCCATGATTAAAAACAAAAAAACAAAAGCAAAACATCAAGGGGATAAACCACCATGAGTTTTCTTCCAAATCTTTCTAAAAATGACTGAAAGAGCAGTCAATGTTTCTGAATTACTAATATTTGTCCATGAGGAAAAAAAGAAAAGCATTTGAAGCTCCAAAATCCAGCCACACTGTGAAGTTGTCACTGGCATCTCACACATAGTCTTTTACCTCTTAAACTTGCTTTGTTTGTGTTACTGCAGCATCTCACAAGAGGCATATTGATTAACAGCAGTTTAAACAAGCAGGAATGCTTAAAGCAAACAAACATGGTTCAGGCAGTAATGCTTCATTCTTTTTCAAAGGACATCTAGAAGACAGTAAGCCCATCAAATCTGCTGTGCCTGTGACATGCAGGTGAGTTCTGCTGGCCACCGTGCTGGGAAATGGCTCCTTGACGTGAGGACTGTGAACAGGTCTCATCATGAGGATTTGAAAATCCTGCCCTTTCCATGTTGCTGTCCTGAAGGGTCACACGAGCTGAGGGAGCTCGATGCCCACACAGACATTTGGCATCCTTGGCTCTCTATACCCCACAAATCCAGTGATGCTCATGAGAGTAAAGCAATTCATGTTGGTGCACGGTGCTGTGGCCCAAAATTCCAGCTGACCATGACACTGTGCCTTGGAGGGCACCTCACTGGTACCAACTGCTGCAGAAAGACTAGGGGATAAATCTTGGATGGAGCACATCACTGTTGAAGGGCTTTCACTGACCTCAAATATTCATCTGCTTGGACATGCTGCCACAACCGGTGCATAGAAGAGAGGACATTCAGATGATGATTTCATTTGACATAACAAAAAAAAAACTCCAACCAATGTGATCCATTAAAAATTAAATATGCCATTTTTCCCCAGCCTAATCAGAAATCCCTCCAAGTCTGTGGCAGGAACTCCCCTGGTTTCACCAAGGCTGAAAGTGGATCCATAATTCACGAGTCCTGGTTTCATGATATTGAGAAGAAAAGGCCACTGTTTTCCATTCTTCGCTGCCTGAACTTGGATTTATACTTTATGTGTCCTTGAAGCTTTAATGCACTGATTCCGTCAAAAATCTGTGGATATAAAACCTCCACTGTACCTCCCCTCCTCTCACTGCCTGGAGGTACTGACATCAAAATACACATTTCTCCAGAGATGTGCATGATTTTGAAGTCTGTCTCATGCTCTAAGATCAGCTTGTGCAGATTGTGTCTTTGTAGGATTCTTAGTGTACAACTGGTTAATATCCCAAACCATGATTTTTTTTTTCCATTTCAGATAGAGAGCTTGTGAAGAGATATCGCATTTTTAAACTTGTAAAAAAAATTTAGGAAGAAACTTTTCCTTGGGACTTTTGAATATTTTCCCATAAAAAAAGGTATAAGCTACCTTTAAAAATTGTCTTGTTTGTGTTTGTTCAAGTACAATATAGGAGTTGTTATTATTGGTTTTGACTACAAAAGCATACCAGACAGAAGCTAAACTTTGGTTAATTTTCCCCCCTTTTAATAATAAAAATGTTTAATTTAGGGTTTGTCATCTTGAAAAAAAAATCACATTTGTTGCACAATTATAAAAGGCACATATAAATGACTTGAGGAAAGTCCACTTTCCAATCTTAAATTGATTAAATAAAAAAATTTAAAAAAAATAACATTTCAGAGTATTTTCCACCAAAAAAAAAAACCCACAAAAAAACAAAGAAAAAAAAAGCACAAAACCCCCCAAAATTACATATAACCAAATGAAACAGACAAGTGGCTAAAAAGGCCATTTTTTTTTTCCTGGAGTTTTCAGTATTATTTTCTCCATCATTAGGACAGAGGAAGTGTAGGAAACAATCTTAAATAATACATGAGATGATTTTCTAGACACTATCAATGCAAAATGAGGCAATGGTTGAAATATTTACTCCTCCAGGCAACTTCATCATGTTTTTCCTTAATACAGCATGAAAACGGAAGTAGTAAGAGAACAGAGAAGAGGTGGTTCAAAAAGAAGATCAACAGCAGAAGTGAATTCATTTCTTTGAGGTAATCCTTACTATGATGTTCACAGCTGCCTTAGTGGATCTCAAGTCCCAGAAGTCATTTTCTCTCCTCTTCAAGGATCTCCTGCCTTGCTCGAGGAGAGAACAGACACACAGATACCAGTTTCTGTGCTCAGGCTTCCTCTAATTGCAACAGGCAGATCTTTCATCAGTAATTCAAGAATCGAGCTGTAGAGCCTAAGCAGAGATTAATTTATTCCCACAAGTGATAGGTAGCTCCTGGCTATCCATAGACAGGAAAATGTGTGCAGCTTGGAACTTGGAAGCCGGTCCTCAGCCTCGTTCCCTGCAGGGTGAGCTGCTCCAAATCCACCGCAGATCCACGCATTCAAACCTGGCTGGTGTCCAGATCATCTTCACTGAGCTCTGTTTTGCTGCATGCTGGAAATTGCAGCCCCCACTTGTCCCCGTGGCCAGGGTCATCTGCCCTTGAAAAATTTAATTTTTTCAATGGAGGCAAGAGTCAAAGTTATATTGAACTCGAAATCCCCGTCATGGACGCCTGTCTTCCGGAAAGCCCCACCTGAAGTGTTGTTTTCCCAGTAATGATGCCAGTGTCCTTTGCTGTCTGCCCCAAAGCCGTACACATTCACCTAGGACGGAAGGGAGAACCAGTGTTATGGACTGGAAAGCAATTGCTCCTCATCTGAAATGCTGAAAATGAAGAAAATCTTTATTCTCAGTGTATGTACAGGCAGCAGCACCTGAGCTCCTCAGTGGCGTCCTGAGTTCTTCTGCTGCAGGACGTGACCACAGAGAAACAGCCCAGGGCCTACCCAAGGCACGTGTGCCGAGACACCTCCAGACCTGAACTCAGAGGGAAAAGGAGATTTCCATCCATTAATCCTTATTTAGCAATATGAAAATGCATTCCTATCCCTTCAGCATGACTGACCCCAGGAGATCTGTGGCTTGGGATGGGAATCTCCTCTGTAGTTGATTTAAGTCACAAAGAGTGAAAAAAAAATTTGGCGTGGTCCTGGTCTTCTAAATAATGAGTCATGGTGACCACACTTATATGCTTGATTATATGATATTTTCAGTTACTTGAGAGAGAGATGGATTTTATGTTCTTTTCATGTGTACCCACCTACAGCCTCTCCTCTCCCAAAGTCTCGTTTGTCAATGGCTATGCCTGTCTCCTCTGATGGTAACAGTCCAAACATCACCACTGATTTATTTAAGCTCAGAGTGGTGATATATCTGACTGTATTTGAATGGGCCATAGCTCCAAACCAGCTCCCTAAACCAACCACACCCAGGGCCATTCAAATACGAGCTATTTTTAAGTTCTTTCTGGTAATGTCAGAGGCCTGTTCATTGCCTGCTTACCAGAAAACAGGCTCCATCCAACCTGCTGTGACTATGATAACAATTTCTTCCAGTATCTTTAGGAGTATTTCCAACACCTCTCCAAGCAAAACAGGCTGGGGTGACCAACACTCTCATCAGCAGATGTGAGCAGGACAGGGATTTTGCCAGCAAAGTGATTTTTTTTTTCCCCCATGCTGCCAAGCCCATGATTGCAGGATTTTGTGGAGCTGACCTTGCTCTAAGCAGCTGAGTCTCCAGTCACCTTGGAGCACCTCACATCACTCAAACCAGAGAATTTCCCCAAGTAACTGCTGGAGCAAAGGCATTTACTATAACCTACAGTATAAACCCACAAGCCTGAGTTTGAAAATATGAGACAAAACATAATTCAAACTTTCACTAGCAAGATGGGCACAGATACCATTCATGTCTAGACATCTTTTGATACCAGCTGGAACCTCTGTTTATGTTTAATTATATTCTCCTGGAGTGCATTGTAAACCTTGCAATTTGCTGACATTAAAAAAATCCATCACCGTCCCTTGAGCATGTCTGCATGTTTCTGAGAAGTCTGCATATGTTTGAAGAGGTAAATAGCAGAGAAGGTGGAGAGGGGAAAACAAAGGCTGAGTGAGTGGCCAGAGGCTGTTCCTGGCTCTTCAGTGTGAAATGTCCTGATTTTTTATCCATATATCCAAAACCAGATGGACTTTACCTCATCGCATACATGGAGAGCAAACATCAAAGACAGAAGGCCTGTGGAGGGGTATCTCCCATGATGCTCCAGCCAGTTTTCATAGATGTATTTCATAAAAGCTGGATTATAAACCAGGATCTATCCAAAATTGGAGAGAAAGACTCATTAGTAAAATACCCTGGGGAAAAAAACAATGGTAGCACACAATTCCTAAAGGACACTGGGTAAGAAAGGAATAATAGTTACTCCTTGAAGGCAGGTGAAAGGCAAAAATAAGTCCCATATTAAGTGCATTCAGGAATATTTCCCATGTGCAATCACATATCAGTAGCCCTTCCTTGGTCTTGATATCCCTCCTGCTTCCAATAATGTAAATCCTGGAGATTCCTACTGAAACCAATGGGTATGAAACAACACAAGTGAGATGGAACTTTGGCATTAGCCATTCTACTCTTCCTGCAGCACCCTGCAGGTGAGCTCTGGGGAGGTGGAATCCTGAACAAGGCAAGCATGAGATGCCATGGTATGTTTCACAGAGCCACAGATTAATTTAGGTTGGAAAAGACCCCTAAGATCATCAGTTGAGCTGTAATTTGACTAGAAACATAAGAGCAGCTGCCTCTTCTGCACAATGTGCCAGCCATGTTTTGGTACCTCAATAGGTACAGAACTAAGGAAACCAAGGGCCAAATTTAAACTACCAGGGAGCCTATCAAGTTGTGAATGCTTCTTTTATCCTGTTTTTCAAACGTGAAATTTTTCTGTTCTGTGTATTTTTTTCTAACAAGACACAGAATGCATTCTTTTTTATCTCACAGAGGTTAAATCACAGAGACAGAGCACTTAAGATAAGACCTGAGAGTACAGTAAATCCAAGGACTGGTAGGAGCCCTTGGTTTTAACCCCCTCCCCTGAAAGAGGCTTTTCCCTCCATGCAGCATTTGTAATTAGAGTGACAGCACTTTAGTGCTATCTGGTTAGCTGCAAGGCTCTTCCTTTTACAAAGTCAGAGGTTAATTGCTGATATTGCATCTGTGTGTAATCTCTTCTCACAGGGTGTTTTGCATTGCAGTGTGGGAAGAAACACAGGCTTCTCCTCTCATGCTCAGGAAGCTGCTGCATATCACCATGCCCTGGGCTGCTGCCACTCAGCTGTGATGTGAGTTTAACAACCTGCCCTGGTGCTTCTCGCAGGGCTTTTGCAGAGGTTATCATGTACCTCACAACAGGCAAGGATGAGTTAAGGGATGATTTAATGCACCCTAGAGGTCCATGGTTTCAAACAAAGGAAAATAAACTGATATTAGTTCAGGCTCTCACCTCACTTTGGCAAAATCTGACCTCCTGAATGAAAGGTAAGTGCTTCAATTTGTAATTTTAATGTTCTGGAGCTAATGTCATGCTTTAACAGCCCTTGAGGGACTAGACACCCATACTTCTTTAGAAAATCAGTCTCTCCAAAGGCTGAGAGAATGAGACCTTTATTTTCCTGGAAGCTCCACAGAAGAGGTTCTTCCTCTCCCACACAGCCTGCCTTGGTTATATCCTCAAACCATGCAGCCACAACACCAGAAGTCTTTGCACAGTGGCTAAAGTTCCTACATGGGAATTAACATCCTGCCCCATGGCAAATCCTGCCTCCAGCCTGTCCTCTCATGCAAACTGTGCTTGAACATTGCCTGTGAGACCTGTAATACACCTGGAGCAAAACCTTCCTGGACTTGGCCTCAGCTCAGCCTCCAGGCATGTTTATTTGGCTACAGGTAATTACTGCAGCTGTGGGCTAAGAGCCCAACACCAGGAATTCTCCACTGACTTGGGAACACACAGCTTTATTTGTTCAGAGTTCATTTAGCTCCTTATTACAAGGAACTGACCTGGGAGTGAGAAACATCCTTGGTGTTCAAATATTAAAACTGTTTAAGAAAACCTCTGAAGTCTCTCCTCAGCATCATTACATACAAATGACTGCAATGGGTAAGAACAGAGCAGTTTCTGTGGAGGACAATGCTGCACTTTTAATGTCCCTGAGCAGCACCAGAGGAAGTGATGCAACCTTCAGAACAGTGTCCATGCAATGGCATAGCCACAAGAGCAATTTCTTTCCAACCACAGTTATTTAGTGGTTGATCTATGGCCTAAATGGCACACAGGAGCCAAATCTTTAGCTTAGCTGAGCCTTATAAAGTGTCTGTATTTTGGCTGCAACTTTTTATGAATGTCAAGGGCTTGCTTGGATTTTTGCAGTCTACCAAAGAGGCGAAGGACCTACAAATAAATTAGCAGAACAAATCCACCAATCAGCCAGCAATGCTCACCTTTTCTTTTTTGACTTTGATTTTCCTTGGAACTGGAACATATGTGCTGTTAAAGAAAAAAAAAAAATAAAGAGCACCATGAGAAATAAAAGCCAAACTTATTAGTCTTTTCATGTAATTCCAAAGAAAAAATATTATTCAAGTAAAGTAATAAATTCCAATTATTAGACAGTAGTAAACTCAAGAAGTTGCTGTAAAATGAGGCTGCAATTAAGTAACACAGCAGGAAAAGAACTGAGTTGTCACTGCAGCAATTTTATAGGAAACTATTACGTTCTTAAATATTCAAGTTAATTATTGACAGTAGGACACCAAAGATTGAGTTGAGAATACACTGTAGAGTCAATACTAAGTGGAGATCGAGACTTCTAATTCTTGGATCATTATTGCTGCAGTCTAGGCTCTTTGATGATGGGAAAGACTTTCCGTTTGATTTCATGGCAGGAAAACCTTCTCCCACCAGGGGGAGACTTTTCCTCTCCTAACACTCGGAGCCACCACAGGCTTCTCAGAGTCGGTGGCAGCAGAGCTCACCAGTTCTCTGGTTATATGAAACTCGGGCATTCCCAGTACACAGCCCCTCACAGAAAGCTATTTCCCTCCTCCCCAGGGTGATGCTGAAGGCCAGCATAAAATTTCCAAGTTACACCTTATGACTGGGTTGAAATCACGAGTCATATCTTGAAAATGAAAGAAACTTTTATTCCCTGTATCTCATGCTCAGTGTGTGCTGGCATTGCACTCATCACGAGTGTGTAAGGAAAAAAAAATCATCCTGAGTTTGTTTCAAGTGAAAGAATTTGGGTGAGCTGGGAATTGGAAGATATCCCAAAACATATCCTGCACACTTTTTAGATGGGTTGTGGTAAATCACCAAAGCCTTACATTAGTTCAGTATGAATGTTTTAGCTTGGGTTTTGATGACAAGGTTCCTGTCATTAAGGTTTTATTTTCTTTGAACCACAGAACATCATCACTTTTAAAACTTAGTCTAAATCTTCCCAAACCAGTGGTGACCTGGCAAAGCTCTCCTGACCTGCAGTCTGTGCTCTGGGCTGGAGGCAATGGGAGAGGTGATGGGTGGTTCCAACACTCCTAAGAGGTGATGCTGCTGGGGAAAGGGACACTCATGCAGACCTCTCAACCTGGTCTCAGTAAACTTCCCTTGCAGCTGCAGCCCATGCCTGACCTTGATCAGCAAATCAGTAAACACAGTCTTGGAGATCCCATGCCCTTTTTGTGCTCATAAAGTCTAAAAGGGCTTCTTTGCCGCTAGAATCTCCTTAATATCATATAAATAAACAGTTAATCTTTTCTAAAAAGGTGATGTGGAGGGAACAAGAGAGCTGTGTTTCATGGATAGATACAGCAGAAGACCAAAGAAACGAATATGCAGCGTTCATGACAGTACTTGTGGACATCTCTGATCTAACCAGGAAATACATCAGTCAAATGGGACTGAGAATGTCTGAGAGAATCACTCAGCTATTAATTAAAGCTAATATTAAGGCAATCTGAAGTTTGACTTCTGTTTTGAATCCTAAAAATTGCAAGAATTATGATAATACTAAGAGAAGAATATGTTTAACTCACAGGTGTTGAGTTTTAGGAAATTATTTCATTTAGCTGAAATACAGAAAATTAAACACTGAGTGGAAGTCTAACCAATACAGGATGCTTATCTTTTTTTATCTATGAGTACACTTGGGATTTTGTTAGCCTAAACTCAGCTGACACTATGCAGCCTGTGCACATGGAACAACGCCCAAGCACACCAGGGTAAGGAGATAAGTACTTCTTCCTTTCTAAAATACTGACTTTCAAATGTGTTTTGTTTTTATTTCATGCTTTCTCTCCTTTAAAAATGTGCACTCAACAATTTCCTCATACCCATTATCTGACACTGTGTGTTTAATGCGTGCTCCTAGGTTAATTCTACAAGGCTAAAATTATGCTATGTGCATTGCTATGATTTGTATGCTTATGATTTTCTGCTTTTATTATTCCAGCTTATTAATTACACAATTTCCCTGTTTTGAGAATGGCAAATATCTTAAAATAGTGGTATTTCTTTCATGTGGTTAAATACTCACTAATTTATACCAGATGCTTACCAAGCCCCTGTATACAATCCAATTATAAATATATAATAAATCCTGCAATTTATTAAGCAAAGGTGTTTTCCTTTTCACTTGCTGTGACTACATTGTGGTCAACCAGTTATGCCTTATTCATAGGCTAAGAGCTCACTTGAAATCAGAGCAGGGCTCAGGGAAGTACCAAGAGCTTTCTCCCAGGGCAGGGACAGGCAGTGCACCTGCCTGCAGAACCTGTGTCCATGTAAATTATAGAACAATAGAACCATTTAGGTTGGAAAGACCTCTAAGATCATTGAGTCCAACAGTTAACCCACCACTGCCAAGTCATCACCAAAGCATGTCCCTAAGTGCCACACCTATAAGTTTCTTAAAATTCCTTCAGGGATGGTGACACCACCACTCCCATGGACAGCCTGCTTCAGTGCTGGACAACTCTTTTGGCAAAGAAATTGTTTTTGACATTCAATCTAAACCTCCCTGGTGAAACTTGAGGCATATCCTCTTTTCCTTGTTACTTGAGAAAAGAGGACAACCCTCACCTGGCTACAGCCTCCTGTCAGGGAGCTGTAGAGAGTAGTAAGGTCCCCCCTGAGCCTCCTTTACTCCAGGATGAACGCCCCCAGCTTCCCCTCATCAGATTTGTGCTGCAGACCCTTCTCTGGACAGGCTTCAGCCCCTCAGTGATGTTCTTGTAGTGAGTGGTACACTTTTTTAAGTGTACTGATTTTCCCAAGTTATGAGTGTGTCTTGAAAGTGGGTTTTTTTCAAGCCAGTTTATGACTGTATATATTAAATGCTGGTGATAAAAAAGGTTTAAGAAAGCTAACACAGATTTGTTACAAGTTAAGGGAATCTTAATAAGAAATAAAAAGAATCTAACATGTATCTACAAAGAAAGAATAGAAAATGAAGAGAAAAAATAAAACTGCATTTGTTTTTCCATGAAAGAGTTTTACTTAAAATTGCAAAGTGGGTCTTATGTCCAGTCAACATGCCCAAGACACACTTTTACAAGTTTAAATTTTCTGAGACTTTGAAATTGGGAAAAAAGTTGAAATGTCTTGAAATATTTCTCCCTGGAGTAAAGCAATCTGATCTGCTCTTGCTGCCTATGTGTAGCTGAGTGTCACCAAGCGATCCCACACGGCTGTGGTTCCACATCCAGCAGATAACCTTGCACACAGTACAAATGTCACATATTTCATTCTCTGGATTAGGAAAAGCCAGCTTACAGGAAGGAAGAGAATCTGCTAGCAGGCTTCCAGAAGAAACATGCATTTTGATCACATTTCTAATTCTGGTGCTGCCATAAATATATCTAGCAGGAGATAACCTTTACTTCTGACAGCATTCAAAAAAGAACTGGAGAATAAATTCCAGTGTGTCACATTATTGCCAAGTAGAACTCTTGAATTTTAGGCTAAGTCATGGAGGTGACACATAAAACATTGTTTCTTCTGAACAGTTCTCAGCCAAGTTCCACCAGGAAAGACAGACCAAGCTGCTGACCAACCTGTCCAGGGGAGCTCATCCTCAAGTGCTGCAGTCTGCATCTGCTCTTAGGGGAGCAACCTGCACTCTCCTCATCCTCTTCTGCAAGTGTACTGACTCCCAAGGATCCAGAGAGGAGGAGGGATGAGCAGAAGCCCTAAATGAGGCAGTGAACTCCAAAGCTTATGAGCCTTTTGATCAAACTGGTCATCTCCACCAGCAAAAACTCCCCTTTTCATTTCTCTGAGACCACAGGGATGTAAGAGACTGGATCTTGATCTTTGCCTCAACAACTGCAATATAACATTAAGCTTTTCCTAGAAATCAAGTGTTTAGGGCTGAACTCTGACTTGAGTGGGTCTGCAAAGCTCCCTAGGCCTTATGAGAAGCAGGGACTTGCCCCACACAGGCAAACATCTCCTACAGCAACGTGAAGTACAGAGCTCCCACCCCTTGTGCCTGCCCTTACTCACAAGTTGATGGTGCCTGTGGTGAGAGCGGTGACAACCCAGCGCAGGTCCAGGGTTTTGAAGGGGATCAGGATCATGCTCACATTTGCTGCCAGCTCTTTGTAGCTCTCAGGATAAACAAAGTGGTGAGTGGTCTTGCTCCCAACATCTGATTCGTAGCCAGCAGTGGGGGCACGATTCATTCTGCAGCCCGAAAATAAGAATTGAGATAGAAGAGGAATTAGGTAAGTACAAGTACTTAGGTGAATTTTCACCAAGTCATTTGCTTGAGATGCAGGTGGCTAAGGGGAGTGCTATATGCAGGGTCTTCAGACAGCCCTGACAGATGTAAGGGTCCTCAGGCAAGCTGGAATGATCATAACCCATATGATTGAACAGTAAATGAAAGCTCAGCCTTAGTGTGGAATTCCTTGGACTGAACAGGAGTGTCTACGAAGCAGGTGTGTCTCTGAGCACATCCCTGCATTCCCTTTACAGTCATTAAAAGAGTGGAGAGCCCATGAGGACACATCTCACTTCATCCTAAAGCTGCATCCTCCAGCTGGTGAGAAAAACATTGCCCTGAGGTACATCAGCTTGACTTCTTGCAGTTCCATTTCCCCCTTATCCATACAGGTGTATTTGAATGTCTTGGGTCAAGGTAATAAACCATGCTGTGTTTGATGAGAAATAGCAAATATTCCTTATGGTTCTCCCACAAAAAGGCACCAAATCAGTGCCAAATAGACACAAATACAGGACCTGCTGCTGACCCTTCATTTACTCAAACCTTACTTTGACTTTGTAGGATGTACTCCACAGATACTCGGGGTCACTCTGCACACACATGGGGTGCTTTAGGTAACCCTGGGGTCAGTCCATGGAGATCTGCCCAGGGCCTCCAGGGCTCAGTTAAGATGTGTTGGCTAAACAGGGCTGCCCTACCTTATGTTGGAGGTATCACAGATTGACAGAATCAAAGGATATTCTCAGCTGGAAGGGATCCACAAGGATCATTGAGTCCAACTCTTAAATGAGTGGCCCATATAGGGAACAGAGAGGGATTTCTGAACTCAGGACTGCAGAAATGCCTCTGTGCCTGTGTTCACTTCTGAAAGCCAATCTGGGAACACATCAGCAATTCTCTCCCTGCTGCTTTAGCTCCTCAGTGGCAGAGATTTGCATATTTCTGTGGTGCAGCACGTTGTACATTAGAGATCCCTGAAGCAACTTGCATGACTCCATGGTGCTGTGTAAAACCATGGAGAAATCCCTCAGTTGTCTCTGAGGAAAATGTTGTTTTTTTTTTCCTGCAATAACATTAGATCAGCTCCTGGCAGAAGCACAGGGAGGACAAGGAAGGATGTAGCTGACGAGGTAATGAGGAGCATCATACATTGCCAGACAACATGCTGCCCTGGTTAATGATAACAGGAGATGCAAAATCTGTTTATCAAGTCTATGCCAGGCTGTGTTATTACAGTTCTCCCCCAGGTGAATTACTTAAGTTTCTTCTAACTCCCTTCAAGGGAGTTATTAGTGTAGTTAGAATATCCTGCCAGCCTTGTGGATTTGTTATTGAGTTCCCTGTTACTGGCTTCCCTGCCAGTGACCCACAGCATACCATGTAGAAATACTGGAAAAGCACAGGACTTTCTGTGTTTTACCTTGAGATTAGTCAGTCAAAGGTATAAAATATGGGTGTTTCTTTCCATCAAGACAAAAACAAGGGTGACATGTTGGTCATCTTACAATCTGCCCTTGGGTCTCTGTGCCTTTCCTGCCACCCATGGTGGGGCTGTCGGTGCCAGATGGCAGAAGGCAGCGTTCACACCCAGTCTCAGCAGGAAGGACCAAGCAGGAACTTCCTTCTGTCATGGAAGGAGCTAGTTATACAAATAAAAGTGGGCTGGAACATGCTGTTTGGAAGGAAAGGTGCCCCCTCAGACTCCTTGGCTCTCCACAGCACTTGGCTGTATTGCCAGAGGATGTGGAAGTGAATTTCAGGTCACCAGAGATTTTGGGTTTGATGCACGGAGGTGTCACCTTCCCTGCACGAATTCCCACGGTGAATCCTAAAACCTTGTGCAATTGTTTCAGATCTGGCTTAAGATGGCTTAAATATAAATCTGAGACTGGAAGGTTCACTAAGTCACCAAGAGTTTTGTCCTTGTCAGGGATGGCTGGCTATGGGATGGGCAAGGCCTTGGAGCAGAAACATGCACCTTAGCTATTACTACCAGCTTTTGAGTCTGGCAAAGTCTTTTCTGCACAACTCTGGAAATGTAGGACAGGCAATAGAAGAAAGTCCACACAGGAACAGGGCTGTCTCCATATGGGAGGACTCAGAGTTAAACATAAATGCACCACAGCATCCCACATTTGCAGCTGCCCCACATTTACAACCTGTAGGAATAATGTTGAGGGCTCTTCCTTTCCCTTCATGGATCTGAAGGACAGCTTGGTGCCTCTGCCTTTGGGGAGGTACTTTTGGCAGGGAGCAACTCCTGATATGATTTGTGAAGATTTAGATGCCATCTGAAGACTCTATGCCATGTTCAAGCCACATCAGACGCCAAGGTGGCTTAACAATTCAAACAGTGTTGATCCTCTGTTGATTTATTCTTGACTTCAGAGCACAGTTTCCTTCTAAGGCTTTTGATGCTTCTGAGAGAATAATCCCACATGTGGCATTTCAAGAGCAATCCCTCCCTTCCTGCTCTTTATTGCTCTCCAAATTGTGCTGTGCTGGCAGCTGTGGTGTGAAAGGCAGATGACACATTGGAGATGAACTCAGTCCAGATATTTTGGCTGCCCTCTGCATGATAAGCCCTGCTTGCCTAGTTCCTGCTTGCCTTTCAGTGGAACAAAGTGGCCAACCTTGTTGCCTCAAAAGGGAAAGGCAATGCCATGCTTTACAAATTCCCTGTAGCCAAACAGGTGACTCTGGTCCACTGAAAGGCGTCTTTGGTTCCCCCACATCACCACTGTTTAAGAGTGAGCTGGTGCAAGAAAGTCAAATCTAACACAGTCAGTTAAATGCCTAAAAGATCGCTCGTGAGCACTGGCTGCAGAAGTAACTTTTACTCCTAAGTGCAAATCTTTTTTCACCTACATTTTTCAACACAGGCAGTTACAGATTGTGCAGAACAAGCTACAGTATCAATACCTATTAATGTTTCTTTGTCCAAGCTAAAACATGAGGTCCTAGCTCCAACACTCATAGTTTAATCCCCCTGAAACTTAGGCTTGAGTTAAGTACCAGCTTTCACTAGACAGACCCTGAAACCTTGTTTACTCACTTGTACCTCCCCAAATACCAATTTAGAGTGTGAATTTTAGACAAGAGAGGCATCTGTGGCTGAGGTGGTTTCCACTCACCTGAGCACAAAGTCATGGGAGTCGATATCCTGGCCGTACTGAGACTGCCGGAGGTTGCCGGAGTTGCCCACGACGGCGCAGCGCCTGCAGGTGTAGGAGCCCCGCTCCTGCAGCGGATCCCTGTCCCCAGGGATGAGCCCAAACAGCTCTGTGAGAGTGGCATTCAAACTCTTCGGAGCTTTCTCTCCTTGCAGTTTCTGTCAGGGAGAAAAATTGCTCCAGGTTACTGACACAGGCAGCTTTTCTGTGAGCTAGAGACGGCTTGAAATGTCTCCTCCAAGAGCATTCCTCCATCTACCCACAGATGTTGCCTTCTGCAGCACAAGGCTTCAGGCTAGGAGCCGAAGTGTGAAAAAAATCAAGTGGAAAATCCCTTAACTTTTTAAACTTGCCTTCCTTTTTCTCCTTCTCATCAAATTCTCACACTTCCTCAAGTCTCTATCTAGACATGATAGAACAGATCAAGCATCTTCCCCGAGGCTGGCCTTAGGAGAATAAATGTTCCTCTGGTGTTCTATAGGCCTAAACATACTCTGGGTCAAGTATCTTCTGTTAGGATACATGTAAGATTTCTTTTAACTCTCCTACAAATGACAGAAAAGTCTCAGGGGAGCTGATTGAAGACAGACATGGATATCTCTGCCACAAATTTTGGCATATGCCAGGTGTGGGAGAGGGAAATGGGAAGTGAACTGTGGAGGAACCAGCTGCTCATGCAATAAGAAACTCTACTAGAGTTAGCCCTGAGGGCTGGAGATGTATAATCATGTAAAAAAAATCTCCAGGATGAAGAAAAGCACCCGGACCTTGGTCATTGTGTCTGTTGCCATGGAGGGAAACTCTGTTGTGTTGCAGCTCTGTGGTGCATGGTGGAAACAATGGCTGGATTGGGAAGGTCCAGGCACCGTGCAGGGCAGGTGATGGTCACACACTCCCGTTCTGGGGCTCAGCTCTCAGACATTTTCTGCAGAGCTTGGGAGTACTGGCATGCTCACAAACAGCACTGCCCACCCTCGTGCTGCCACTCGCTTCCAAGCTCACAAAAGGAGAGTGGCTGCAGCACAAAATAGTCCAAAAAGGCTCTGTCTTGCTCTGCCAGCCCCAGGGCATGGAAAGACAGGGAGGGACAGAAGAGAAACACCTTTTCCCACGACTCCTAGGAATGGCCTGGGCTAATTTGGCTTTAGTTTCTAATGTGTTTCCCTTGACTGCACCAGGAACTGATAATTTGTCCTGCTATCTCCCTCTCACACACAAACACAAACAGGTGCAGCACTGTAATTTTTTGTTTAAATTCTGTGCTTTTTGCAGGACCTTATTTGCACTGAAATGAACAACAGGTCTCTGGAGCTCAGAGCTAGAAGATGACATTGAGAAATTGAAACAAAGTAGACAAAGAAATCATATATATATACATATGCAGACTTAAGCATATGCAGACTTAATCATCCCACTAATCCTTTCTAATCTATATACTTGCATATGGACTGCACAAGGTGATTAGGATGCAAGGTAATTAGGATGACCAGACAAGCACTGTAATTGTGGCCATGTGTGTCACTATTCAGTGCAAGGCTCAATTATATATAAAAAAAGGTCATCTTCTGAATCTGTGTGTGATGCAACAACAAACACATGGCTACGTATCTGAACTCTTGTGTGTTCTTTATTAATCGAATCTAGCCTCATCTTGCTCTGAATATGAGAAAAACAATGTTAGAAAACCTGCAGCCTTCAAAACAATTTGAGACTTCACAGATGTCACAGAGTGTAGTACAGGTGCATAATGTAGTAAAATACAGTATTTTCTAAAAAAGGAACTTATTTTGAGTTATTTGAACAAACATTTGCATTCATCCATACATACTCTCTGTCTCAGTAAAGATGGGCTGATTCTTAACTGTCTTTCAGAAATGAAAAGGAAACCCATCAAAATCTCACCCTTGAACTGATTTTCCCTGAGAAAATTCAGAACAGGAAGGCAATTTTCAGAAAAGTCCAAGTACCTGGGTGCCCCTTTTAAGTTAAATTTTCTTTTCATTCAGATTGACAGCTTCAGAAAAGGGAAAGACCTGGATTATTGATGCATTTTTGCTGTATTAAAATAGTAAGAAACATCCTGGACAGGCTCCTCCATTTACAGATCTCAGGCATTCACCATTCTTTTATGCTTCTGTCTAGAGTAAGTCTACTGCAACCAAGCTGAAACATGGGAACTAACATCAACCTGAAAGCACGACACCACTGTCCTACAATCCTTCTGTTGTACACAACTTCCATAGGAAAGACCATTACTAATGTTAGAGATTCTCTCAGTGCCCTCTAATAGGGTGATGACCTTATTGCATTGTGTGTTGAACACCCATACAATGACACATCTGTCCTTAACTCATTTTAAGTGCTCTGTTCTGATTTCTCAGGGATTATCTGATTGAACTATACATTTCAGGACTAATCTTCTATCAACACTGGTTAGTCTTTGACGTTTCAGCAAAACAGAGAAGAGGAAGCAACAAAGCTGGTTAACTCCAAGGCATATTCAGCTAGTAAATATTCAGACTTGGCATGCACAATTCTTTATACAGTTCCTTATTGCACAATATTTGCTTGGCTTATTGAAAAAAAAGCCATTTTAATAGCATTACAATTACAAGACGATTATAGTTCACTTTCCCACACCAAACTTTTTTTTTTTTTCTTTTTTTTTTCTTTTTTTTTTTTTTTCTTTTTTCCTTATCAAGCTCTTTCCAGTCTGGCCTTTCCCATAAATCAACAAAAGCACAGAGTGGAAGTCTGTGAGTGAGAGCCTGTGGCTCTGCTAGGACAGCAGCATCCTCCCTCCAAATGCTGTAGATGTGTCACAGGGATATGTGTATGGATATAACTGCTAAGAGCAGCCTTAACTACACTGAAATGCTTGACCCCTATGTCCTGAGTGAAGTGGCTGCTTTTCTCAGAAGCAAGTAATACGTGTATCTAAAGAAGCAGTTCATGTTTTTGTCCAAGATCATAAAGCATCTTAACCCATCTTGTGTCCACATATAAAATATCACTGGATTACTAAACAGTCCAGCTTCCCTCCATAAAATATTTGTGTGTCACTTGAGAGTCACCTCTCCACCTCAGGTTGTTAAAAACTATATTTGGGAGTTCAGATTGAGAAGTTTCCTAAATCATCTCCCAGCCTTAGAAACTCCCCATTTCACATACAGAAGTGAGCTAGCAAGAAAACAAAAAAGGCAAGAAAAAAGAACCCTCAAAGTTCATGCACTCCCTTTCTTTACCCATGAATGGCTCTCCAAGGAAGAGCCTGTTCCCTCCTCATCGCTGTGCACGCCCCCACTAAGGAGGACAAGGGATTTGCTGCTTTTTTAAACTTCTCAGTAGGCTTCACTGGGTTCTCCAACACCATCACACTGACAGCACTACCAAGCAGAAATACCCAAAACTTGGCTAAGGGGTTGCAAAGGGAGATTGTGAATTCAGCCAAGGCTGCTCAGAGCTAATGGCTTGGAGTGGTGAGGACACAGCTACAGTCATACAATCACAAAATGGTTTGGGTTGGAAGAGGCCTTAAAGGTCATCTCATTCCAACACCCCTGCCATGAGCAGGCACAGGTCCCATTAGACCAGATTGCTCCAAGCCCCATCCAACCTTGCCTTACCAGGGATGGGGCATCCACTTCTCTGGGCAGCCTGTGCCAGTGCCTCACCACACTCAAAGGAAAGAATTTCTTCTTAATAACTGATCTTAACCTGCCCTCTTCCAGGTTAAAGCCATTCCTTCTTGTCATATCAGACCCTGTCCCTTGTGACAAGCTCTGTTGTAGCCCCTTTAGATATTGAAAGCTGGCAATAGAGTTTTCCCAGAGCCTTCTCTTCCCCAAGTTCAACAACCCCAATTCTCTCAGTCTGTCTGAACAAGAAAGGTGTTCCAGCTATCTTCCCAGGCCTCCTCTGGACTTGCTCCAAGACATCCATGTCCTTTTTATCTTGGGGCCTCTCAAAGGAGCCAGGGGGAACCACAAGGGAAAGCTCTCCTGCTGTACATCCTGCACCCATGGCCAAGTTTGCCAGCACATTAAACACATCTTCAAAATCCCAAATCATTATCAGGTAGAATAGATTAGTCTGCAATCACTGGTGTGGTGTGGATGCAGACAGAAGATGGACCAAGGCAGAACCCTTGTGGTGGACAGACAGGTACAGCTGTGGGTCTGGCAGCAGCCAGCACTGGTGAGGCAGCCCCAGAACACAGCCAGGCAGCCTGGGGGAAGTTGGGGTAGCAATACTGGGGTTTGTGGCTTTTCTAATCTTTTTTAACTGTTTTTAAAAGATAAAGAGCAAATAAAGCTCCATGAGAATCTCTTTTGCACAGCTACTAATTGCCTCACTGCTGCAGTTTGGAGGCATTAACACCCATGCAACACTTCCCAGCTACAAGATTAATCCTACCAACAGTCTGGTGGGGCAAATCCAGGTAATCTCTGTTCTACAGACTCAAGGAAAGTTTAAAAGGAAATCATCAGGAAATTTTAAAAATGCCTCTTTCGTCTGGAAAATATGGCTTTATTCCTGTTATTATTTAATGTCCTTCAATTACTATGCACCTAAGAGTTGAAGGGGAAGAATAGAGGAACTGTCAAGAGTTTGGGCTTTGTTTAATGATCTGTGTAGTCAGAAAATTTCCTTCTCAAATATAAATATGTATGTGCATATATTTTGTAAATAACACACAATAATATGCTGAGTTGTACAATTTCTGACTTCCATGGTTGGTATGGGTCACTTCCACACTACTCTGACCCTTGTGCTGAGAGAGACTTGTGAGCTTGGACCACCTTCACATCCATCTGTCCTCACCACAGGAGGAGCAGCTCCAGCCCAGCTCGACTTACATGGGGACTGCCAGTGAGGGTAAGAGGGGGCCCAGGGCCAAAATCTGGTCCAAATCTGGTCTAAATGTCACACTTACAGCCAAGCAGCTCAACTGCAGATGGGACTGGGCATGTGGCACGCACCTAGGGGCCTGGATTTGGGATTTGGTACCACCTTCTACAGTGATCTGGTAGCTACAGGCTACCTTCAAAGTGCTGAGCCCTCTGAATTGCTTTCAAAGTGTCACAGACAGCTTCCCAGTTTCAAAGGAAACTTCTGGTGATGAAAGTATTGGCACATTTTCCTCAGAGAGCATTCAAAATGCATGACTCAGGTGCCAAGCAGCTCTGCTGCTGCCTTAAAAATCAGTGCAGCTGCCCCAACTTCCTCAGCACACGTGTTGGGTGGGGATGCCCCTTTGTTCACTGGCTGAAAACAGATTTTTAAGCCACATATTACATTTTTCCTACAAACATAATGAATTTAAACTAGTATTTTATTTTAGATACGCTAGTAACATGGCCCCAAGATCTGAGCTTTCTTCCAAAGAAAAGGCAAAAACCCTCCAACATTATAAGACAAGATAAAAGTTTTCATAACATGACAGTTTATGAACAATGTGCTACAGAGAAGATTGCCAGGAAACTCTGAACCTAAATTTACTTATCACAACTTCAATCCATCAACCTCAACATCTGAGTTTAGAACAGCAGGCTCTAATCTCCTATTTTTTATACTTTCTGACCTCCAAGAACAACGCATTCACCCCTTAGAACAAAACAAGAAAATGATAAATAAATGCTGTGCTTCGTTACAGCATATAATTCTTGCCATGTTTCCTTACATATAGGTTACTAAATTTAGTGAGAACATCACAGCTTTTGTGTCATGGTAAAACAATGGAAAACTTGCAGGTGAACAAGCTCAGGGAAAGAAAATATAAACAGAAAGGAATGTATTTCATAACAGCAGGTGCCACACTGCAAAAACTCCCATGGTCCCTGAGCATAAGGGAAGGCAGAGGAGGAGACAGGAGGTGAGAGACAGGAGGGGTGAAAGGGAGAAAAGGGAGGGAGGGAGGAATTTCTAACAAAATGTTCACAGCATGAAGTGTTATTAATGCCCAGATCCTCCCTGAAAGTAGAAGATTCCAATTCAACTTTAAGTCACCAAAAGTACAGAACAGCTGCAGGGGTACAGGCAGGAGGAGAATTTGGGCCATTATTTGCTACCTGATTAAAATAATGGACAGTTTGTGTATATTTAAGCAAATGAGAAGCAGGGAGCAGTCCTGACAACATCCCCCTTGTTTCCATGAACAAAGAAACAGCCAGGTACATTTTCAGGGGCTTTCTCTGGAGCAGCCCTGCCCCGTGCAGCAAGAGGAGCCACTGCAGGGATGGTGGCACTGACCTTCTCTCCCCTGCTCCTCCCCACCTGCACAGGTGGTAGCACTAAATCCACTATACACAAACAGTTTCATTCAGAGCAAGCAGGAATATTTCCTTCTAAAGGTCACATCCTACCAGGCTGAAAGTGTTCAAACTATATATTCTCCAAATAAACCATGAAGCAGCCTGGCAGCTATGAGAAGAGCTGTAAGCAAGGGAAACCACCCCATTCTTTGGTGCCAAATGTCCCTTTGTCTCCAATACTGGTCATTAATCTCTGAAATGAGTCCTCAGTGTCCTGGTAGGAGGGATACTAATGCTGCAGGACTGTTTGGGTGAACAGCACTTATGCACATCTACAGCAACACGGCTCAGTTTGGTGGCCAGGCAAGGGCTCTGCCTGCTTTTAGGGCAGCACATCACATGGGTCTCCCCAGGACAGGGGAGTCACAGCCGTGTAATAGAGCTCCAGTGCATCCCAGAGCCTCAGCTACAGCTCAGCAGAACTGCCACACTGTCTGAAATCAGCTCCTGAGAGTGCACCCAGTCATTCCCCCGACCCAAAAAGAGGTTTGAGCAATCTCAGGTTTCCTCATACCTCCTTTTTATGTACAAATACAGCAAAAAGTTACAAATTACTGAGTTGGCAAAGCACACAAGAGTGAAACATGGCCATGAGCAATGTTTTCTTAAAGACTGGCTGAAATCTCAGAATTGCTTTGAAGATGAGCCTAAAAATGAACAGCAAAAAGGGAGTTGCCCTCAGGATGCACCTGGGAATTATTTACTGAAGAAATGACACCATCTCAGAAAAGCTTACCCAAAGCAACATGTACATAAGGAATCAGCTGCAATGAGGAGGTAAGGCCACATCATGCCTGGGGTTTACCCAAAATCATCTTTCAGTGGAGTCAGGGCACTTTCTCCATCTCCTACACATTAGAGCAAAGTCTTTCAGAAAGTAAAAACTTCCAATACAGAATGCAGTTATGGGGGACATCAAAATATTTCACACAACCTGCTTGAAGATTGAAAAAGTCTAGAAATCTTAGAAGATTTATTTTTACCATCTGAAAAAAAAATTGCTTTGATTTTGTATTCTGAAGTGGTATATTCACTTTGAACTTGATCTGAATAAAAAAAAAAAAAAAAAGAAAAAGAATGAAAACACTAAAACATGGTTAGACAGCCCTGAAAATTAATGAACAGCTTTTGTTTGGGATGGGGAGACTTTCAGCTGTTCTGAAAGTCTGTTTTTTCATTTTGCTGAAAAAGAAACAAACTTCCTCTGAAAGAATCTGTTCCAGGTCGAGCTGAATTTTTAATGCACTGGTGAGACCACGACTCGAGTGCTGTGTCCAGTTCTGGGCCCCTCACTTCAAGAAAGACACTGAGGTGCTGGAGCAAGTCCAGAGAAGACAACAAAGCTGGTGAAGGGTCTGGAGCACAGGTCCTATGAGGTGACTGAGGCTGAGGGAGCTGGGGCTGTTCAGCCTGGAGAAAAGGCTCAGGAGCATCCTTGTCACTCTCTACAACCACCTGAAAGGAGGTTGTGGCCTTGTGGGGGTCAGTCTCTTCTCCCAGGGAACTGGTGACAGGACGAGAGGACACAGTCTAAAACTATGGTTGGGGAGACTTAAGTTGGACATTAGAAGAAATTTCTTCATAGAAAGGGTAATTAGACATTGGAATGGGCTGCCCAGGGAGGTGGTGGAGCGACCACCCCTGGAGGTGTTTAAGGAAAGACTGGATGTAGCACCTGGTTCCCTGGTCTGGTTGACCATGTGGTGTTCAGTCACAGCTTGGACTTGATAATCTCAGAGGTCCTTTCCAACCTAATTGATTCTATAAATCGAGGAAGCACTGCTTCCTTTCTTTTTTTTTTCTGTTTCACTACAAGAAAGGACATTACATATTCAGACTTCTGTACCAAGCTTCTTCCCAAGCTTTTTCTTCTTTTTATTATATATTTTCCTAAGAGAGAATGCATTCAAACCTCATGTTTAAATCAGTGAGTTCTGAGTGCAGAATGCAGAGTGGCTTTTCTCATGGTGTCCATGAGTAACCTCATCCTCTCATTACTGAGCTCATTCTGGGGAATGTCCACTCCTTTGAAAACTGCCAGTTGTTAGATCAGCCCATCTCCCTGGTGAAACCTCAAGCCAGGGCAAGGGCAAAGACCTGAGCTTGCCTTCTTCCCCTCTCAAGGCTCCAGCAAAGTCCAGACAAAACACATGGAGACCAGATGGAAAAGTGTCTGGAAGCTGCAAGAAAAGCCACAAGCAATGGGAATTCAAAGTCATGGCCAAGGGGAAGGTGAAAAGATACAGCACCTGCAGTACTTGAGTCATTGCAAAAAGGAGGGCCTCATCATAAAACAATGATATCATTTACACACCAATTAAAGATGACAGAGTTCAGTGGCATTTATTTTTCAGTACTAAATACAACACCCAGTGGAGTGAGAAGTGATAAATCCAATACAGCCTCATCTCCACAGCACTTGACATCCCCTCCAAAACCCAAATGTCCCCACTGCAACAGTGGGTGCCTGTTGGAGAGGCCCCCTCAGGGTGCCAGAGAAGCCCTGAAAGCCCAGAATTCAACAACAAGGGTTTTGCTGCTGCAAGACATTAAGCTGCAGGCTGTTGTGTGTTCAAAGAAAGGCACAGGGGACTATTTCTCCGGAAAAGGGGGAAAACAAGTGCAATGAAACTGCGATTTCACTGGGGTTGTTGCAGCAGAACCTGCACTTTAGCACCTCGTTAGCACAGCCATGAGTAAATCAAACAACTGATGTTTTGTTTCAAGAGAACACAAAAGGGGCTTTTGTTAGGCAAAACGACAGGACACATCTTTTTCCCTTCCGTGATTTGTGAACAAGGCATCAGCTTGCTTTCATGATCAGGCTTCAAGATGTAGCTGGGCCACCCTGCTCAAGGACACACTTGGGGCTGTTCCCAGTGACCCACCGCCACCCATGAGCTTCCCAAATCTGTTTTACACCATCAGCCACAACAGAGAATGTTCTCATACACAAGGAACTAATAATTTCCCATTTAATCCTGCTAAGTATTTATGTATCTTATGTTAAGGAAAGCCCCGGGGAAATGACACACTTCGAAATTACTTTGATTATCTGCCTTAATGAATGGCAAAAAGCCCATCTGAAGCAGAAACAGAGGGGTTAGGAAGCATGGTCTTTGGAAGAGAAGGGAGAGGATGACAGTGTTGACATTTGGAAATTCTGGTTCACCTAACTGTGTCAGGGACTTCTGTAGCTCAGAGCAAGTGAATGTGCACTCCAAGCACTCCGAGCTAAACAGCAGCACAAACACCCACTTCCTTCCACCTCTGCCTCTTCAGCTGAGACAGCAAATGCCTTGGGCAGAAAACATCTCTTTCTATGTGCTTGGCATCCCTGGAAGCCTGACACCACCACCATCACCCAAAGCCCAGGCTGTATCCACACCCCTCACTTACCAGCCACCACCTGTAGCTGTCTTCTGGGATCAAGGCATTTTGTGAGGTCAGGAAAGGTTGCATAGTTGAGTTAAATCTCTGATCGAACCAGAGGGAATGTCCCAGCTCTGAAATGCACGTGTGACAGCTGCAAGGTCTCCTGGGGTACCTGAAGAGTTTTTGGACGTGCTCTGAAAACTGCACCACGAGATGTCTGGGGTCCCAGGTGGTCGTGGTCACCTGGTGCGTGTAGTTCAGCAGAAACGACGTCACCGTGATGAGCAAAAAGGCAAAGGTGAACATTTTCACATTCCTCCTCCTTACCACGACCATCTTTGCCCCTTGGGCTCTGCCCCACCGCCGGCCAAAAACGCAGGCTCCAACGTAAGGCAGAAAGGAGAGGCTGCAGCAGGCAGTCAGCACTGGCTGACCACACTGACCCCACTACAGCCAGCCGTAAGGGAGGAGCTTCATCTTCCCCAAACAGGCCTGAAAAAGGACAAGCTGGGTATTTCCTTTCACCTTCTCACAGTGCTTCAAAGTTCCTTCCACCTCTCTGTCCTGTTGATAACCTCTCCTGATGAGGGTTTGCTGAAGACAGACCCTTGTCTTTCTGAGTACAGAAATTAAAACTCAGCTTTTGTGTGTGAGACCAAGCCATACATTAAAACAAGCAAATTGTAGAAACTGTATTCTTTTTCTTGGAATTTAGTTCCTGAAGGATGGGATCATATAGGGTTGTACATTCCATCAGAGGGACATGCTCTGATATCTGCTTAAGCCATGGAGAGAAGTTTGCAACCTAGAGACACACAGACAAAAAAAGAAATAAAAATAGTCAGGTTTTTTTGTTTTGTTTTTTTTTTTCCATTCCTCCCTAAGTTCTCTGCTTTTCCCCTCCCCATCCAGAACTTCTGAACAGGTCAGAGCCCTGGAAACAGCAGTCCTGGCTTAAGCTCTGCTCTGGTATTTGCAGACTGAGGAGTGTGAGGGTGAAATTTTGGAATGGGCAGAGCATCGACCTGTGGACATTGAGTCTCTTTGTATTGAATCAGCCTCCTGTCTCTGCTCTGGCCTTATTTGAATTACAGTTTGTTGCTATTTGAATGACAATGACTCACCTCCCTCCTTCAGGCTGACCTTGATAGCCACAAGAGCAAAGTATTCATAACTCAGAGCAGCTGAACAGCAAGCACCCGGCAAAGGAGGGAGGAGCAGCATAGGGAAGAAGATGAATCAGTTCTTTCCTCTTTCTTTCCCCAGACAGCTTAATTTCTTAAGGATTGGGATTGGATTTGTGATTAGAGAAAGCCAAGCAAAAACAGCTCATAATGTCCTGGGACAAACAGGGGAAATCAAAGTATAAATGGCCTTTGTTTGACATGGAAAATTGCTCTTTTTTCTGTCAAGGAAAGGTAGGTGATAGCTGCTTGACCCCAGCCTAGGCAGAGAGGCACAGAGCTGCTTTGGAGATACAGAGGGACCCAGAGCTTCTCTCCCTTCCCCTCCTGGTGTTCCCTGCCTGGCAGCAGTGATTTAAACAAGTTTTTAAAAGTCATAAAATGAATCCCTTCATCCCACAGTGTTTTGTGGGAATGCCATTGTGGGACAGGCTTTGTTTTGTGTGAAGAAAAACATGTTGTTTATAAAACTTCAGATGTTTACCAAAAGTCCCAAAAGTGCCATTGCTTAAATAACACTCTTTGTTTTGTTGTTCTTTGGGTTTTTTTTTTTTCCCAAAAAGGTAGGAAAAATATCAGAGAAGCAACCATGTCAGAATATGTGCAATTTATGAACAAGTGAAAACCCAGCTAGAGAAGCCTCATTCACCGTTCAGCTGAAGGCTTCAGACCAGCAAAGAGCCAGCAAAACTGCAATTGTTACCATGAAACCTCATCATTTTAACCCATTTTGTGCATGGCATGGATGTAGGACCCTTCATCTCCCAAATGTGCTGTTTATCCAGACAGGAGGGAAGTGCAGCTGCAGCATCCCCAGCTTTCCTGCTGGCTCCTCTCCTGGGGATCTGCGAGGAGCTTTTCCACTTTTCCAAGGGCTTTGACACAGCACCTTGGAAACAGCTTGGATTTTAAAGGTGGTGTGTAAATATTTACAGAGTCCCATACAGTCAGTTCCAAAAACAGGAGACTCAGGCCTCGGTTTTAAGCCTTTGCCCCAGGTTTCTCCTCCTCAGCACATGATGGGCAGCATGTGCCCTTCAATTAGCTGCTGTTTGCCAAATGCCTCGAGATTTATTTTAAGTCTGGCCCCTCCACATGCATTTATAGCAGCTCAAGGGCTGACAAGTGGGTCAGGCTGGATAACAAAGGGCTTTATTAACCCCATCTGCTTGGGCTCCTTGCACCAGTAAATCAGGGAACCATCCTGCATCCACTTTAGTGTTGCAGAGGGAAGTTTTCACACTAAGCAGAAATCTTTTGAAGTATTCCAGGGTAAAATTCAGGAATCCCAGCCTTAGAGACGCGATGGGGATGCTGCCACTGTGCCTTGGGGGTCAGAAAGGGAGCTCAGGAGAACAGCCCCAGCACACAGCCCCATCCGCGCCAGCTGCGCCCTGCACTGCACAACAGCCCCAAACACATTTGCTTTCCTAGCCTGGATGTGAGTTTAAACAAAAATACAGCCTCTAACAACCCTGAAAACATGCCGAATCCCAGAAGCAAATTGATTTTCCATTTATGGAGTGGATAATTCAGGAGCTGTAATGCTGGCAGGTCAACCCCCCACTGCTGTCTGTGCTGGGCCAAATCAGTATTTGTAAACACAGCTCCTGCTCTTCTGTTACATTTTTAAGAGGAGAAGGGAGAGGGATTATCCAGCCTTTCTTGGAAAAGCCTATAAAATGGAGTATTGTTGATAAAACTGTTCTGCCCTCCAAAACAAGCACCCATTTCACCAGATTTATTTATTTATTGTAACTCAGCTAAGGTTAAATTTGTATTTATAACTCAGGGAGGAAAAAACCCAAACCAGTGTTTACACAGTGGGATAAAATGTCTTCACATTCCTAATCATCCTGTCTTTTTTAGCATGTGATGGAAAGGTGAAAAACCAGATTTCATAAGGCCCTTTTCCCTTGTGGATATGAAGACAGGATACTCTATTTTAATTCTTACTGTTTACAGTTTCCTCTGAATGTTCATGCTTCCTATATGGCCTGAGGAAAAGGACGACTGAAATGAATGCAAAATCTTTTTTTTTTTTTTTTTTTCAGTTCAGTGTGACTTGGAGTTTTTTGGTTTTTTTCTGTTTTTGTTTTCTTTCTTTCTTAGAACACCTGGCAGATCCAACCCAGACATCACTACTTTTATTCTTCACAGCATCTTGTACCACATCTCAGATTATCCCTGTGTCTGTCTCGCCCCCTCTGCTCACACAAGATGCATAAATCTTTGCAAAAGTGTTTCCATAGGATTCACCAAGGTGCTGGGAAGTGGAAGGTCAGGGATTGCTGTAGGAAACCATGCAGGGATGTCAACCCCAGCTGTTGGGAATGTTTCACTTCTGGACACTACTTGTGATAGTTAAATTAAGCCATTACAAGTTAGAAGCATGATAGCAGCCACAGCCCTTATCACCATCCCTGGCATGCCCTCGGCATTAACACCTCTGTGAACAGGCCATTTTGGCCTCAGACCCAGAAACAACTTCTGGGGACTTAAGGTAGGGAGATTTAGTGCCCAGCCCTCTCCCAGCTACAGTCCCCTGAGAGATAAGCAGAGCTTAACAGTGCCTGCCTGCAGCTGTGCCTGTGTGCAGAGATCCCAGCTCAGCCCCTGCAGGCAGCAGGTTAAGCTACCTTAAGTGATTGGGTGCTTAAGGTCTTATTTCTGGTCCGGATTTTGTCTGCTACCTTCCCACTCCCCCCTCCTTCAACCCATGTCATTGTCCCCATGTAAGGCACCTTTGTGCTCCCTGGGACAGTTTATTTATGCTGGTAATACCCAGCGATGTGCAGTGCAGGGAAAATGCAAAGGGTCATGTCCCAGGAGGACCAGGGAGGCAGGATCAGAAGAGACAAGTTCCTCCAAACTCTGTCCTGAGTGGGTCAAGGGTGATCAAATGGTCATAATGAGAGTCGAGCTTAATCTTCTGTCTACATTTTACCCTGTGAAAGATACCAGGATCAATCAATTGTAATTGCCGTCATTGTCTGTCCGTTTTAGAAAGAAGGAACAAGGAGAGAGGTGGGGTTTTTTGTTTGTTTTAGATTTTGGGTTTTTTTTCTTCTCCTCCAAGGTAGATTTTATTTGCATTGTAAACTCACAATCTGAAGAATATCCCTGGTCCCTTGCCAATCTGGTAATTAACAAAGATAAAAACACATTGGGGTACAATGGACTAATATAAAGCAATCCTCAAGACCTTAAGGAAATATTTTTTTTACAAATCCACTTACAAATGCAATGTATTCTCACTGCACTCACCAGGTTCTCTGACAAAAGCTCACCTGCACACCCAGAAAAGAGCACAGAAAGAAAAGGGGAACCTAAATAAGGCCCTGCTGGAGCTGCTCCCAGGCCCACCCCAGGAGCCATCAGCTGCACCAGCCCAAAGGAGCCGGGGACACAAGGGCAGGAGGGACCCTGAGACAAGACCTCAAAGAAGGGACACCCTGCCTGCCTCCCTCCAGGGCTGGCCCAGCACAGCCTCAGCCTCAGACATGAAACCCACCCAGGTGAGCCAGCTCTGCCTTTGGGACTGAGATATGTTGCTACCTTGGACATGGGACAGCTTATGGGGTGCAGGGGAAGGGCATTTGGGCATTACAGAAGATTTTTGTGGTCAGCCAAACAATATTAGCACAATGGTTAATTTTTTTTGATTTCTTTTAATGGATGGGCCTTAGACAAATTGTGTGAAGAAAATAATAGTGAAAAAGCATTGAAAAAGAAATCACCATACTCATCCCCCAACACTGTAAATGTCCCAGTACATTGGTGTTTGGCCCTTCCTTGATGCCTACTTTCCTAACAAAGAGGTGTTTTGTACCAGCACCACATTGAGGAGATCTCTGTTAGCTTGTGTTGGATTCTTCAGGATCCAGCTTTTCTGGTCTGTAATTCACTCTAAAACCCGTGTGTGAAACCCACTCTCTAGTTTGAAACTGGCAGCATTTTCCAGACACAGCATTCCAGGCAGAAGAGCACAAAGGCAACAGGGAACAGCAGCATCCTGGCACAGAGACATTGCCACTGTTCCATGCAGGGCTTGAACAGCTCAAAGGTCCCAAAATCCTTTAGACTCCAAACTCACACATCCACCTGCCCTGTCGGAATCTGGGAAAGGACAGTGTGACCTGTGCAGCTCTTTCCTGACTGATGGTGGCCATCACACAACCCTTGGACATCCCACAGAATTTTACAGCTGGAAACTCTACACTTGAAGGAGTAGGTTCAAGATTTGCTGCAATTTTGACTTCAAGAGAATGTGCTGCGCTAGAAAGGCCTCAGCAATAGAACTGAAAATGCCCATTTTCAGAAGCACAGCTCAGATTCCTGCCCTGTAAAACCTACAGAGATTAAGTAGTTTCTCAGCTAAGCCACTGACAGCTATATTGTTATAAATTTGGCAACACTGACAGTATGTCCCTAAGCATCCTTTCTGCCATTTGAGGACTTTTTTCCTGTCCACACTACTTGGGAGTAACTATTCAAGCAACCCTTGGTCTCAAAGCCCTGGCCTGGGAGGTTAAATCTTGCCTTACTGTACCCACAAGGGCCCAAAGCAGCCGTGAAAGATCTCGTTCTAGGGAAACAAAAAGCACATCCCTGGAAAAACACACATAAATTCACACCCCAGGTCTGTGCTAGGCCTGGAAAGAAACAATGGAGGAAACTGTTTAGCTCCAAACCACAGGCTTGTCTGCCCTACCCTGGCTCATCACTGCCTACCTCCCCCTGACTGGGGCTGGCTGACATTTAGAAAGAAACACTTCATTGGTCTGACACCTCACCAGAGACCTCTGAGCTTCTGCTACGTGAGACAGAATGTGAATTACAGGACAGCCTGGCAGACAGAGCTGAGCACGGGGAGGGAGCGTGAAATTACCCAGATGATGTTGGGACCCCCGTCAGACCTCTGGTCCATGTCCTCCAGCTCCAGCAGATCAGTCTCACCATGCATTGAAGGCCTCATGGAGACATGACAGGGTGCTGCTTGTGCCCCAGCACAGCCTCTGCCACTTCAGTTCGATGCTGTGGCAGGCAAAGGTGAGCCCTGCCTTTATAGGGCACCAAAAGCCACCACATGACACAATTTTTGAAAAGCACAAGCTGCCACATCCCTTTCCCTTCATCCATCCATCCATCCATCCATCCATCCATCCATCCATCCATCCATCCATCCATTTATTCCTTAATTACATTATGGATTCTATATAGTGTGGAAGTATTCAAGGCCAGTGTGACTGGGGCAGCCAGGTCTAGTGCAAGGTGTCCCTGCCCACAGCAGAGGGGGGTTGGAACAGATGATCTCTGAAGTCCCCCCCCAACACAAACCATTCTATGATTAATTCAAATCATCTTGTGCTTTGTCTCTCAGAGCTCATTGGCTCCTTTCTTCTGTCCATCAGTATATCCTCACAGAGATGGAATGTGTGCTGCTCTCTTGTGTACCCACAGACAGAAAGGCAGACCCAAGTCTCACCTGCCATTTAATCAGGGGGAAAATGATCTGTAACTCTTCTGTCCCATCACTGACCATGCTGAGAGGCATAAATATCTTTGATTGCCAGTGTCAAATGGCATCACAGCACTGAAATCCAGCAAGGTACTTGGTATATTGTTCTCAGATTTATTAAAACGTTCACTCCAAGCAACTCAAACTAATCAGATCTGCCTGGAAAACAAAAGCATTCAGGAACATTTAAGCCATGAGAGAAAGCAGCTTCAGAATGATTTGAATGCAGCAACTCCTCCGTGCTTCTTGAATGTGAAGCCAGCTATTGGGCAGTGTTTCATCCATCACAGTGAACAGAAGAAAAACTGGAGATGGTTTATGGAGCGTAACCTGTGCAGCATTTTAGGTGCCAGTGATCTGAAAAAAATCATTACCCAATTTGTGCCTTATCAGTGAGCAGTTTGGCAGCAGGCTGGGGCTGGCCAGGGCAACAGGGAATTTCCCTGGTACTGTGACACAGCCTGCCCTGCCTGCATGAGTAACAGGTCTGCGTGGTCAGGGTAACCAAGCACCTTTTTGTGCAAGATGTTATGGGAGCAACAGAAACTTGGGTGAGGAATTTTCATTCTGTTGCCTCAGAATAAGTATTTATCTTAGCAGACTTTATCAGGTTTATTGCTGAGTGGTCTGGAAATGAAAACTCCCTTGCAGTGTTTGAAGAAAGGGCTGGAGGTTCTGGCTTGGAAAAGGTCACGAGTCTGCCCTTATCCTTGTGTGCAGAGAACTGCCATCCCACCTCCCACCGTGGTGAAGACATTTCTTCATCCACCACATCCTCCTCCCTTGCATTCCAAGAGTTCACTCCTGCAAAGGCTGGAGACTCACAGTGTTAACACCCAGGATTAATTGTGCTGTCCTCCATGGGCTACACTCTGTACTCATGACTTCAGGCCAAGTGGGAAATTTTAATTTGAATGGGACTGCAAATGCCATGAAGGATTATATGGCTCCAAAATCTCCTTCATGAGGTTCAACGAGGGCAACCCCAGGCATCAACACAGGCAAGGGGACAAAAACACTGAGAGCAGATCTGAGAAGAAGGACCTCTCCTATGAAGAACAGGCTGAGAGAGCTGGGTTTGTTTAGCCTGGAAAAGAGAAGCATCTGGGAAACCTCAGAGCAGTTTCACAGTGCTTAAAGGGGGCATAAGAAGTGTAGGGAGACACTCTTTAGTAGAGCCTGTAGTGACAAGATAAGGTAAAATTATTTTAAACTAAAATATGGTAGATTTATATTAGATACAAGGTAGAATTTTCTACAGTGAGAGTGATGGAACACTGGAACAGGTTTCCCAGACACTTCTCTTTTCCAGGTTTTCTAGTTGAAAATGTCCCTGCCCAAAGCAGAAAGGCCACGTTGGACAAGATGATCTTTAAGGGTCCTTTCCAACCCAAACTCCAATTCTATGACTCTGATTCTGTGATTCTAAGAATTAAAAATGCTTATGATCACTCTATTATCCCAATAAAATTTCCTCCTATTTGATAAATGCCATGTCCCCTACCATCATCTCTTCACACAGCACATGACTTCCAGCCTTGTGAGAGGTGTGAAACTGGGCTTGGGGTGAGAGGAGAGGGTGGGGAGAGCCCAGCTCCCTCCACTTGTGGCACCAGCTCTGCAAGGATGACATTCACCTGGGTATCACTTATCATTCGAAAACACATGAATGTCTGGGACCGTGGAGATAAACTCATGATCGATTTATTTCCACTGGGAACTATCATGTGAGTAAGTCACCATTTATATAATGGCCTTTTGTTACTGCAGCCAGGCTTGCTGTCATGCCAGGTTCAGTGAAGAAAAGCACACTGGTAATGCACCACAGCTTGCCAGTGGGAGCTTGGTCTAAAGTTTTCCAGGTCATTACGGTGCCAAGGGAGCACTCAGCCTCATCTTCATACCAGGAAACAACCATGAGATAAACTGGGAGAGGCCAGGGAAAAGGCCTGAATTTGTTGGTGAATTCAAACTTAACACGCGGCTCCACTGCTGACCTGTTTATGATCCATTCCCCTGGCTTAATCCTCAATTCAAATATTTTCAGGACAAAACAGGAGCACTGGAATGACACAACTGTCCAGCCAAGTCGTGAACAGCAGCATTCATGGCCAAGAGGCTGGAGTCTGCCAGGTCAGCCAGGGATGTGTTGAAAAACAACAGTGGAAAAATAAGCTGCTGGTCAGAACGCCTTCCACAGCCTCTGTCTTGCTAGAAAGTGATTTTGGAGGAGCTCTACCTCTTTACACACACTCCATTAATCAGAAAATGGCACCTTTGCTTCCCTGGTTGTACTTCATTTTCTTTTATATATTCCAAATCCCCTTTCCCACAGACACATTGATGTTTTAAATCGCAAATATGTTGTTACAAGTTCTTAAAAAATACTCTTTTCTTTCCTTATGCTGTAGTTTGCAATGTTGGACAGACACATAGGTTTAACCTGATGGATGAGAGCTTTTCTGTGGTGGGCCAATATTCACCATGGGTTGGGATTTTTTTGGGCTGCATGCCAAGAGTCCAAAGCTGGGACAATGAAAAGAATAACTCTGTGGTGAAAATCCTAAACTAAAATTCACTCACTCACTTAAATTTATTCACTCTATCTCTGTGAATTGGTCTACTTCAAAGAGTTCTTTAAAGACATCCAAGCAGACAACTGGAGACATAAAAATTGCTGTTTGATTCCTGTTGACAAACTTTGATAGCAAAGTCCATGGTGGACAGACTGCCCTTGTGCTTCCACATCCTTCCCATGCGTCCCCATTACGTGATTACTGGGCTGTGATCAAAGCTCTGCTACCCTTTGCTTGGAAGAGTTATCAAAGGGATTTCCAGGACACCTATGTGTGCTTGAACCTAGAAGAATTTTTAAGTGGTTCATGATAGGACAAGTCTAGAACTGGAGCTGGTAAGGTGTTTCTCAAGCACAATTTATTTTTATTTCTGTCTTGTTTCAAATCAGTTTGTCAAAATTAAATCTATTTTTCATCTTGATTTGCTGCATTAAGAAATTTTCAAAAAGAAGCATCTTTGACATTTTAAATGAAGAAATCTACTTTTCATTTTGTGAAAGATTTTCTGGAAAACGTGTAATTTTGGTAATTAAAGGAAAGCAAAACATTTAGAAATTAAAAAAAACCCCAAACAAAAACACCACCACCCTCCAAATACAAAGCACTCCTTTTACTCCTCATAAGAGAAAGGAAAAAAAAAATCACCTCTAATTTTTGGTTTTAGCTTTATGTTGGGATGACTATGGATTGCTTTTAAAGTCTTGCTGATTCACTAAAGACAATAAGAAAACTACTTTAATGTAATTCAAGCACACAGTGACTAATTAAATAGTGGCAGTAGAAACAGATGCAAATTAAAACTACTGAAAAGTAAATCCTGTAGCTGCATTTGTTTTAATTTTACAGGATTACAAGTGAGGATATAGGATTATTTCAGACTGTAGAATGCTCTGAACCAAAGGTGTGTACTGGGTTGACCCTGTCTGGATGCCAGGTGCCCATGCTGGACATGGGGGCAGCTTCTGGAAGCTTCTCACAGAAGCCAACCCTGTAGCCTCAACCCCAATCCCACTACCAAAACCTGTCCATGCAATCCCAATATAAAATGGAACCCAAACACAGGTGTTTTGCTACACCATCTGTGAATACCCAGCTCAGAAATATTCACCCATCTATTCCTTGGTTAAAGCTGTAGGGAAATGCATGTGGCTATAAATACAGTTGTTCGTGACTTCAAAGAATGTGTTGTGAGGAACATTAATTTCTGATATTAAGAAAGTGATGAATGCACTGCAGGGAACCTCATGGCATTACCTGAATGCCAAGAAGGATTAGATGGTAATGATGATAATATTGATGATATTGTCAATAATCCCAAAACTCTAGGAAAATCCAGGAAAAATGTTTCTGTGCCCAAGTGAGCACCTCTGACTCTTTTTGCTGGGATTCCTGCCCTGAAGCAATACCAAGCAGTTGCTGGCACTGTGGGGTTGTTAACTGGAGCTCAGCTGATGGGATCCTCGTTAAACCAACAGCGTTTCTCTCACAATCGATGGCTCCATCTGACACAGCACTGCATTAAACATTTATTCATTGGGCAGGCTGAGTTCACTCTGGGGAAGATTTAATGACACCACAGAGATTTTCTCATTCATTAACCTGGGATTTACATTTAGTCTTTATGGTGCTACAAAGGTGTTAAACTACCCACAATTAAATTCAGAAGTGTTTTAGCATCTGTGCATAGTCTGGACCTGGCACCCACTGCAAACCTTGCAAGAACAAAATAATACTTCCAAGTTTTTCATCTTCTGTGCACACTATGATAATTTTGGCAGTCACAGAAAGTTTACAAGAAGTCTATAAATGATACAATAAAATATATTAGAGATATAAGTAACACATTTGATAATTAATATACTGTGTTACAAGCCAGAATGACAAAGCCATTAGGCAACCACTTTAAGTGATTGATCATTTATGTCCTCATAATAGGTGTACTTGACCTATTTGGATCCAACTGCATGCACTGTGTGCTCCTGCTACCAGCCCAGGCATCCCCCAGCCTCCATGTGTGAGGTTCCCATTCCAGCTTTTGCCTTGCATCTGGAACAGAGGAGACAGTCAAGGAAGAAATGAATGATTCAGGCTGCCTTTTTTCCAGAGGACTGCTAGATCTCAGGTTGTCTCACACTGATGGATACAAGCAGCTGCCCAGAGCAGACCACATGAATTTGGCCCTTCAGCACACCACTGGTGGAAGCTTTGCTCTGAGCTATGTGGGAGCCTGGCTACAGAAAAAACAAAGGGTTTTAGTGAAGAAGAAATATTGTCTACTTCTCTGGACTTTTTAAAGTGTTTTTTGAGAAACAAAGATTAGCATACATCAAAGTGGCACACAAAAAGCTTCCCATAATCCTGAATATGAAAATATGTCAAGAGCTGCATGCAAAATGGATTTGCATACATCAGAGCTACACATACAGCACTCAGCTGGGCATCCTGAACTGCATCAAAAATGGTAATACTGAGGTTTTGGATGCTGATAATTGAATGCAGGAGAAACACACACAGACATGAACACAACTATGGCATCTTTTCCACTTATCTTACTTAGGTGGCTAAAACACAAACAGGGAGTCTGCTAAGGTAGCCAGCAATCATTGAATATTTAATGGCTTCCTTGTTCAAAGAGAAATTCAAAGTATCACTTAGCCATACAGAAATAATTAGCAGAGGAAGATTCAATTAATTTAGGACCTAAATTTTCAATTCTAAAATGGTATAATTGATTTTGTAAAAGGAGAAATTTTAACACAAGAAAGTGGTGACCAATTCAATATTGTTTTGGTCTTGCCTTCTGCAGTGCTGCCAGCATGCTACCTAGAAATCAAGGTGTAGCAGGCTAGATGCTGTGGAAACATCAGCCTGAATTTACCCTTTTACCTGTGACAAAGAATGGCAGAGGGGAGGGAGATCTCTGTCCTTTGGGCTCCTGATTGTTGAGTCAGGATGGGGAAGCCCTGGCTGCTGACTTTTCCCCAGTAGTACTTTCCAGCATCTTCCCAGATAGTGACACATTAGAAAACCAACAACTTTTTGTGCTTAAACAAAAGACAAACACCAGTCCAGCATGGGCTGGTTTGGTGCATGTCAGAAACTTCAGCTTCACCCTCAGTGTTACTGTCCTGAAGTGACTGTAAGAGCCCTTTGTCAGCACAAAACCCACAGTAGGGCAACATCTAAAGCGAAATTCTGTCTTTGGGTTCAAGATCACAGTTCCCATTCAAACACTGAGAACAGGATCCCACACTCACTGCAATATCCTTTCCCCACCTAAATCATCCCTCTATTTTCAGTGGGACAGGGAAGCTTCTTTTTGGGATTGCAAGGTTTTGTGCATATGAGTATTGTGATGAATGTGGGATCCTGCTCTCACTCAGATGAAAAATTGGTAACTTTTAAAATGGAGTTTATGAAAATGTCACCACTTGCTCTAGAAAAAAAGCTCCTGGCAAGTTTAATGGGCACACTGTTAAAAACAATCCCCAGTGACCACAGGCAGCAGTGCCCTGGGGCTTTGGGTTTTCCCTTAAATGAGCCACCAATTTGTGTCCAAAAAAAAAAGTGGCAGCTACAAGATTTTTATTTGTGTTTTGTTTTTATTAAGGAAAGGAAAAAGAAACTTTTAATTAAAATCTCTCTAAGATTTGCAAGGAAATGTAAACCACAAAACTCTGGGAAATGCGCTGTTCTGCTTGGCTTGGTTTAAAACAGGGTAATATGAGTTTTTAATCTTTTTCTAGTATGCCTCTCTTGCTCAAAAATAAGAAGTGAATGCTGAAAAATAATGACTGCATCCAAAGGGAAGTCATTACAAACAGAACTTAGACATTCCCAGAGGAGAACTGACCTATGACTTCTTATGGAGGAGATGCATGGGCTGAAGGGCACCATTGTTTTTAATTTCCTCTAAAATGAGATGTGATTTCTCATCCCCAGAAGTGTTGTCACACTCAGCTACAGGGGGATGATCCAGTACTTGGTAATTGCTGGGGAGTTTCCACCCTTAGGAAAATGGAATGGATACCAGGGGTTCCTGTCCCTCACTGGATTGCTAGATCTTTGAAGTTTCCAAGTTTCCAGCTCCCAGCATCACTGCTGCCAAGACATTTCCAAACTTGCAGCTGATGGAAATTGTTCTCATTTTGCAGCCTCCTGTATTTCTTGCTTCTGAATTTCATTGCCCCTGCTCTGGTTTATGTGCATGGCAGATTTGGTGCATCTCTCATTCCCTCAGTGAGGAAAGTGCGAGGGTGAGGCTCACAGTGACAGCACACGGCAGATGCAGGCAAAGTGATCCTCCCTGAACTCTACAAATATCTGCAGTCATTTCTGCTCATGGAGCTACCAGCCAAGGACCAGACTGCTCACCCCTCAGAGCCACTCGGAGAGGGGCAGTTCCTGGCTGACACCCAAAACTGAGATGGTTTGGCTTTAATCCTGGATTTGTTCATAGACTCATGGGAGGCTCAGCTGGGTGAGGCGCTGAGAGGTTTCCTCCCATGCAAAGGCAGTACCAACCAGTCACACATAACTAATAGATGACTTTGTAACTTCTTCCCCACAAACAACCAGTATAGGAAGTTCTCTTGCCTCTCTCGTTATCAGTACCAGATCATAAGACAGCAGCAAAAAATGTGCTTCCCCAAACTCTTAATTAACAGTCTTAAAGGACTGAAAGAAAAAACTGAAAGAAGCCCAGCCTTCAGATTAAACACTGTGCTGCAATCCTCTTGGTCCTGAATACAAACCAAACTCTTTGGGATCACCTCAGAGCATCCCTCTGCAGAGTCAACGAGCTGAAGCTGCACCCTGGCTTGTACAGCAGAATCACAGAACCACTCAGGCTGGAAAAGACCTCTGAGATCACAGAGCCCAACAGTTAACCCAGCACTGTCAAGCCATCATTAAACCATGTCCCCAGGTGCCACATCCATATGTTGTTTGAACATTTTCAGGGATGGTGATTTCCTTACTTCTCTAGGCAGCCTTTGTGGTGAAGAAGTTTTTCTTAATATCCAATCTAAACACGCCTCTAAACGTGCCCTAGCACAGTGAGGCTGTTCCTTCTCATTCCATCTCTTGTTACTTGAGCAAAGAGACTGAACTCCAGCAGGTTACTGCCTCCTTTCAGGGAGTTGCAGAGAAAGTCTACCCTCAGCCTCCTTTTTTCTTGTCTAAATGAACCCAGAAGGAAATGCCCCCCTGATTTTACATACAGGCAGCCTGGGAAATAAGCTCAACCTTATTTAAATGACTGTGCTGGGAAAGCCAGGGGAAGTCCTGGGATGGCATTGTCCAGGCAGTCATGGTGGGAGGAGCAGGTAGAGTGGGCAGACTGCACACAGACATCTGTACAGAGACAGCAGGAGCCACCTGCACTTCAGAGAGACTGATTTTGCTCTCAGGCACCTACCAAAGTGGCAAAAGGGTATTTCTGTAACTTCCCTTCCTTCATGCTCACCTTTTTACTCCAAGGTAATGGAAGAAACAGGAGAAGGTACTCGGAAAGAGGATTTGTCTGGATTAGCAGGGAGCAGGAAGGGTCTGGGAGCAGGTTTACTGACCTGCTGACAGGGCTTACTGTTGGAATTAACCTTTATATGGGTCATGATGCTGCCTGCAAGGAGGGTGGGAGGCACACAGGAACGTCCAAACTTCTGCTGGTCTGAAATAACCAACTTCTCTCTGAGACAAAACCCCTCTTCTATAGTAAAGGATAAAAAATGAGAGAGACATTGCCCTTCTTCCTCCCCATAGCTTTTATTAGAATCATGGAATTATTTGGGTTCAAAAGGACCTTTAAAGCTCACCTAGTCCAACTCCACTGCAAGAAGCAGGGACATCTTCAGCAAGATCAGCTTCCTCAGAGCCCCATCCAACCTAACCCCGAATGTTTCCAGGGAGGGGGCATCTACAACCTCTCTCAACAACCTCTGCCAGTGTTTCACCACCCTCCTCATAAACATTTCTTCCTTATAACTAGTCTGAACCTAAACACCTTTAGCTTAAAACCATTACCCCTTGTCCCATTCCTGCAGGCCCTTGGATGGTTTTGGTGCCTTCGCCAACCCAAAAAAGTAGGGCTGGGTCTGCAATAGCATCCATGGGGTGAAGCACGATTTAATGCTCAACTTGTTCAACACAAGCAGAATGAAAACAGGATTAGCTTTCAGAAACAACTTTACAAAATCCACAGAGGTGAGCTGCACATTTGGTGGCCAAGCTCCCCAGCACTGTCACAGCAGACAGAGCAAATGAAGAAGTCTTTGAAGCCCCACCAGTGACACTGGGCAAGAATAAACCTCCTTTATGTCCAGATGCCTGTCAGCAACATTCCCCCTGTGCAAGATGGGGTTCCTGTGGGTGATACCTGCCCCAAGCCCAGACAATACAGCTCTGTGAAAGCACATGTTGTCCTGTCCCCAGGCTATCCAGTCCTGGTGTGCAAAGCCTTTGGTTTGGCAGGAGTTGCAGGTTACTTCAAGTTGGCCAGACATCCTTGGATGAGTGAGAAATACCAAGCTAATTAAGAAATGAAATTAGAGCTGTCTTCCTGATTAGCAAGCAAATAAAGAAAATCCCTAATTGTGCTAGACAAAAAAAAATAATAAAAAAAGCCAGACTTTAAGTGACAAAATTCAGGTTGCATTTGTGGCTGTGCAATGACAAACAAGTAACAGCCAAAGCACTCATTGCTTCCATTTGAGGTACTCCACATGAGATGTTTGAGCTATGAGTTTCCACAGATGCTGAGAATCCACACCTCACCATTTTCCACAACTTTTGCCACTCAATGCCCCCAGGAAGGCAGACCAGAATCCTTCAGGTTTGGTTTGCTACTCCTCAGACTGAATCACACAGCTCACCCCTGTTTTCAGCAACATCCAGCTTTGCTCTGACAGCATCTCTTGCCACATTCATGCACAGACATCACAGCCCTCTCAGCTGACACAGGGCTTCCTTACTGTTTTCAAAGCTCTTTGGGAAGGTGTCACAGAAATGGACTGATCACCTCTGTTTTTATTTCCTGACCCACTGAGGTTCACTTGCTGTGGGAGGAGAACCCCATGGAGGCAAAGCTGGCACAAGACAAGTGGGTTATTCAACCCCCATGGCAACTGTTCATGACAAGCCCTTTCTTTAACCCCTCCAAAAATACCACCATACACAAGGTATGCTGTTGCCAGCTCTGCTTTGCAGATGTGGAAGGGGTGAGTGAACCTGCAAGCACCCATTTTATTCTTGCCTTTGCAGAGCTTGAGGCAGAAATGTAATATCCATCCCTGGGTCCCAACTCTGCTCCTAACTCCACTTCTTCCCTTTGCCACAGCTGCTCAGCATTGTGAAGGTAAATCATTGGGAATTGGAAGCTGGTGCAGTAGCAGACACGATACACGTTACTCTGCAGCCCCTTCACACCTCCAACCTGCAGCTTTTTCAGGGCTGTGTTTCAGCCTCTGAACACTTGTTAGGCAGCAATCCCTGCCAGGGGTAAAAATTAGTTTAAGATGGAGTTGGCTGCTGTTCCCATCACTCCTTGCCAAGTCTGATGCCTTCCTCAGCAGATTTCCTGGCATAGCTGGACTGGAGGAGAAGCACAGCTGTACAAGGGCTACTGGTAAGGGCCATTTAGTTTTCAAATGCATGGGTAGATATCTTAGCACTAAGCAGGTAATGAGAGAGTCAAACCATAAAAATACATTCCAAGGCTTCCTTGGTCCAGTTCACATCCTTGTGCATGTGCTTGTGGCAAGTGGAGATGTATGGGAAGTGCTGTGCCCCACGGGCACTGCTGGCAGTGCAAACCTGCAGGCACAGCTCTCACTCCTCACAGCAATGGAGTTTGGGGATCCACCCCAGACCCTGGGTGCCCCCATGCCCAGCTGCATCCCCCTGCCACTTCCAAAGGCCCTCATTTTGCAGTGGTTACAGTGGTTCCTGCTGTAGATCTTTCCCATTCCCACACACCTTCACTGACACCAGCAGAGCTGCTGATTTAAATCACTGTCCCCTGCCCCCCACACAACGTTCTCCATATATACAAACTCCAGAGTTAAGGGGTTGCACGATGCTTTTTATAATTTTACCACCAACTCAGTTTTTAAGAGCCTTTTCTTCCACTGTTGTGGACAAGATTAGCCTCTGCAATTTGATTGTGCTGCTATGGCAGTAATAAGAAAAAAAAGTAATTTCTTTTTCTTAAAAAAGGAAAAAAAAATCAATAATTGGCATTCCTGTGTAAGGTCTCTGACATTAATTATAAATAAATGTTAGACCTACTAAAATAAGAAAGTGAATTTATGGAGGCAGGCTGCGTGCTGCTGCTGAAGCCTGTGCGGCTGCTGCGATACAGATGCAAAATATAAAGTCTTGAGCACTGCAGTTTGTATTTTATTGCCTCAGAAAATAAATGTGTAAATAGCAATAAAATGCACAATTATTTAGCACAAAGCCAAAAGACTCTGCAGCATTTATAGGCTGATGGATGGCTTGCCTGCCTGCTCTAATTTTCCATAAAACAAGGAAGACAAGGATGGAGGAAAACAAACAATGGTTGCTGTCACCATGATTAGCTGCGAGGCGCCAGGTGAGAGCAGCCGGTCTCTGGAGAGGGGAACACTGAGCTGCTTCAGCTGCCTTTTGCTTCAGGAATTGAGGCCAGATTGCAGCTCTGCTTGGCAAGGGCAGCTGAGCAGGGAGGCTGTTCCCAGGCTCCGGGTGTGCCCCATCCCTGAAGAATGGAGCAGGCGCTTGGGGTGGGGTGAGGGCTCAGTGCCTGCAGTGGGAGGAGGGGGTTTCAGGCAGCCCTGCCATGGACTGCTTTCTGGACAATAAAAAAAGACATCTGACCCTGATAATCCGAGAGGTCTTTTCCAACCTTAATGCCTCTGTGATTCCATGAAAATCTTGCTGGTGCAAAATCAGTGTCAGGGATGTCACCCATGACATGCTGAGGCAAGGAGAGCCTTAAAAATAACTGTGGGGGGAAAGTGAAAGTCCTTCAACGTCATGTTAAAAAACAAGGAGCAGGGGGCAGCATTTGAAACTCTTCATGGGATAAAGAAAGCTGCAGACAGAGAGCAACCAGCTGGTTCCCTGGCAGAGATTCCGTGACCCATGGCGATGCCTGCGAAGGAGCCACAGGGCTCCATGCTGGGCCCTGGCAGCAGGAGCTGGTTTGCCTGGCACCAGTCACCACAGTTATCTGCTGCCTCCACCTGCTTCTAGAAGACACCATGCTATTGTCACCCACCCTATTCAAGAGCATTTGAGTGTGACACGGGAACATATTACCAACTCGTTTCTTGGTTGTTTTCCTCTAGCTATGTACGTCCATACAAGCCCAAATTTCACATACTGCCTTTCCCTGGGTCAGAGAAACCACATGCAGCTATTCACATTTGCACAACCCCTTTTAAGCCACTGAGGTTGCAAAGACATGAATCTGGGTGCTTAGTGTGATATTAACAGCAGGCTGCTCGTGCAGAGAGCAGTAGTCCTACACAGGGTAATGTAAGTGTCCTTGTGATGATGGAGCAGGTGAATGGAGATGTTTAAGCTGTTGGGTCACTGCCCATGAGCACCCAGGGTAAGAGCCAGGATGTGCAATTCCAGCCCATCTCTGAGACAGAAGCCTCAGGCTCACGCTTTCAATGCACACTGCTAATTTTGGAGTTCAATTCTTCCCCTGAGTGATCACAGTGCAGAGACTCCCACCACTGGAAATGTGGGGAGCCACATAAGATAGCCACCCAAAGTAATGTGTCTGCTACTCACTGTGCTGGGTTGACCCTGGCTGGATGCCAGGTGCCCACCAAAGCCACTCTGTCACTCCCCTCCTAAGCTGGACATGGGAGAAAAATACAATGAAAAACTTGTGGGCTGAGATAAGGGCAGAGAGAGATCACTCACTAGTTACCATCACAGGCAAAACAGACTGAGACTGGGAAACAGAACAGTACAATGAGAAATAAAACCAAATCTTAAAACATCTTCCCCCCATTCCTCCCTTATTCTGAGATTCAATTTCACTCCTGATTTCTCTTCCTACTACCCCACCAGCAGCAGGGAGACAGGGAATGTGGGCTGTGTTCACTACGTCTTATCTCTGCTGCTCCCTCCTCCTCAGGGATCCAAACCTCCACAGGCTTCTCCAACGTGAGTCCTTCCCATGGGCTGCAGTTCTGCATGAACTGCCCCAGCATGGGACCCTTCCACAGGGTACAATCCTCCAGGACCTCAGTGCCTGCAGAGATGCTGCTCTCACATGCTCCCTCCACTCTGCCTGCTGCTCAGAACTTTTCCCCTTTATACACATTATCCCAGAGGCACTACCAGCATTGCAGATGGACTTGGTCCATCTTAGAGCCAGCTGGCACTGGCTCAGCTGGACATAGGGGGAAGCATCCAGAAGATTCTCACAGAAGCCACCTCTGTGGTCCCCCCACTGCCAAAAGCTTGCCAGGCAAACCCAACAGACCTGCATTCCCATTTACTGGGTTCCCAATGTAGACACTGAAATTCAGTGCCTAAGGAGAGACAGTGAGAATAACCCAGAGTGCAGGGGAAGGAGATACATCAGCTGACAAGAGATTTTTTTTTCACTGCTGGGCTTGTCAGTGTATTTTGAGCCTGCTCCAACTTCACGCAAAGCCAGCCAAGTCTTTCAAATGATTTCCACCAGCTGTTTTATCCAAAATCCTTCTTTAAAAACAATTAAGGATGAATTTTAGTACTGCTCCTATTTATAATAGTGGACATTACATGCAGGACAGCTCCTATATTCAACAGAATCGGGACAAAACCCCCCAAAATAACAGAACAGAGAAATGTTGTCTATCCACATCAAGTCCATTCACTTCAATGAGAACTCCAGAGCAGGTCCTGCAAGAAGGGTATTACTCTTGCTAGAGGGAGTGTCCTGTGAAGGACTCTTGATGTAACTTGTCAGACCTAGTTCAGATCACTAAGCCAACAGAAAAGTTTCAAGTAACGTGTTCAACACATGGAACATCTTTCATCAATTACCAAGCTACAATGTGGAATAAAAAGAATGCTAAAGACTGAGTTCTGCCTTTCCTCAAACATTTCTCTTTGTAAGAATAAAAAAATAATCAGTAATCATCAGTAAGACTGTCTACTTGGATTTGAAAGCAGATAATGACTAGTACATCCCTTTTTCACTTATTAATATAACTAAGCTTGTTGCATAATATCTGCTTATTTTTGGAAAGCAGCCCTTTCTACCTGTCCCAACAGCACATTACTGAGTTGGCAAGAAGCACGAGCTTTTGAGTGAATAAGACAATTTCTTCTGTTTGAACTCACTTGCCAAATATTTTGTCTTGAAAGTCTGGGTCACCCATTACATGAGTTTTTGAAGGAGAAAGCGCCCTCGACCAGCTTTGCCATAGCTTCCATTTAATTTGGCTGTGACACCCGCAGTTTATTTACCTCACAAATGATTATAAAGCAAATTTTGGCAGAGAAGACCCCTCTGCCAGATCACACACTCTCAAGAGTGCTGAGAAGACACATCTCCTTCCGCCTATCTTTGCTTGGGACAACATCTGTTGCTCCAAATCCAGGGTTAGACACAGAGAAAATGGTCCATGATGGTTTTCATCCCATGCCTGTGATGCTTGTGCTTCATGGGGCTGAGCCCTGCAGAGGATGAGCACACCAGAATACCGGCTGGGATTGAGCCCTAGGAGATCTCATTCCTGCCCCACAAACAGATCTGCAACAGCTGAGGACTTCTGCAATGATGTTCTGATGGCTTCTCTGCACTGCTCTGTGCTGGCTCTTAATAACTGGATAGACTGGAGGTACAGTCTGAGTAGTCAGTCCTGCTGTGGCTGTCACCCACTGTTTATATTCCTTAGTTCAAGTCTCATAAAAAGCCCAGCTGCTGGTCTTGGAAAGATAAATCAGCATTTCAGTATTTACTCTTGCTTCCATGAGGTGCTATCAGTCATGTCCAAGATATCTTTTCTAGTGCTTCTCTTTAACTTATCACTGTACAAAACACAGTGCTGCGGGAGAGAACACCATCCTGTATCTGAATGCAAGCAATTCCAAGGTTTGAGAGTCCTGGGTGTTGTGCTGGATCTGTACCTCTCAATGGAGTTCTCAGGGGTTTATGAAGACAACAAAGGCTTGGGATGCCTTAGCCCTCTTGTGCTCATAAGCTGATAGAAAGGAGAAGACCAAAGGTGTGAACCTTTCTGAGTCTGCTTGGTCTAATTTTGTCCTAGCAAGGGATAGTCAACACTGCACAAATACAGTAGAGTAATGACTAAGGCACTAATTGGCACTTTAAATGGCTCCTAATATCCCTCCACAGCCATGCAATGTGTTGTCATCACTACAAGCCAGGCACCAGATGCCTTTATTTTTAATTGCACTGAAGAATTACTGGTCTCAGGGAAGGCTCTGCCCAAAGGCAGGACTGATCACAGCCCCTCCTCAGGCAAGTGCTGCTCCGAGATGTCATTCTCCCTTGCACTGAAAAATGCTCCTAGTCCAAAAATTCATGGCATGGGTTCAAATGTCTCCTAGAAGCTCTTTCAACCACAGCCATAAATATGGTTTCACTCTTCAAATGCTGCATTGGCAGCAAAATCAAAGCTTTGCCACTGCTCAGCCATTCTAGTTTGGAAACAAATTTTTTAGCCAAGATTTCTCCAGTCAACCGAATTCTCACTAGTCATCAATCACAGCAGCCTCAGATGAAGCTGATACTCTGAATTTGTCCACAGCAAAGTAACCCCTTGATTTTGGTGCTCTTGTGCCTTTTCCTCAAAGGTAAATTTCTTCACATGAATCATTACACAGAACCTCTCTGTCTTCCAGCTTGCTATTGAACCATGCAGGAGGCGGCATTTAAATGCAAGAAGGTAAAACAACAGTATTGACTGTCCTTTGTCTGGGTTTATTTAATTCTCTAAAGCAAACAGTTTGTGTGAATTGCATTCCTGGTAATAAAATCGTCTTGCACATTTGCTTATAGAGGGTCACCAGGGAGAGCAAATGCACCTGTACTCAGCAATAAATGTTTGATTCTGTGTTGCACAGCAATTATTCAAAATGAGAGAGACTATTGGATCCAAGACTGCTGCCCTTTAGGACTCAGCCTGTCAAGTTGCATAGCTCTGTACTTATTATCCAAGTGGATTTCATCTCCACAAACTTATTACTAGGTGATATTCCAGTCTTTCAGTCCAAGTTGCATCAAGCTTGAAAAACATTTGACTACCAGACTGCCTTTTCTTTGCTATAAAAGGCATTGCTTTTTTGTTATTATCATTTTTTATCAATATCCCATAGCATATGAAAGGAGGAAAATTTAAAATGCATGGCTGATTTATTCCAAGAGGACAGAGAAAGGCAGAGATTTCAATTGAATCACACCTAAAATTGCTTCATTCCTGGCTTTAAAAATGCCATAGCTTTAGTCATGAAGAGGAAGTTATAATATTGGCATATATTTATTTTCTCTTTTTTTTTGTACTTCAGAAATTTATCATGAATGTGATATTTTTCTGTCTCCTTAAATTAAACAAGGAGCCATTAATTTATTTTACAAATACATCCTTCTATTGATACTTTCTTGACATTTATTACTTATTTAGACTTACACTTGATGTACTTTTACGTATTGCTCAGCAAAGAGAAATGTAGCAAAATTCCACAGAGCTTTAAGTGTTTGCAGAGATGTGAACCAGCTTCTCCTTAAAGTAAAATTTAATCAACACAGTGACACCCCAACCCAGACCAGATGATCAGCCACCATGGCTTTGTGGAATATCCTGGGATGTCTGAGCTTACACACAATTAAATATCACTTAATCACCAAATTTAATCATTATAATAACTAGGCATTGCACCCTGTTTAATGCAGAAGGATGTGAGCCTTCCAGCTCCTGCTGCCAGATCGGAACTGGACACAGGAATGGAGGTAAAGAATCAGCAAAGTCAACAAACTATATCCATAATTATAGAAAGAAAGCTAAACTCAGCTTGCCGAATCCTTAAGAAATCCAGCTTTTTGTGCCAGTCAAAAACCCAAGCCTACATGATTCTTTCAACAACCTATTTCTTCAGAAGACCAACCTATTATTTTGGATTTGACCAGGCTTGAGAGATAAAGCTCAGGGTCCTGGCACAGTAGGTGTTCAATTGATGCTTAGTAAGCACTTTCTGCTCAGATAAACCCTGCTCTGCAGAAGGGATGAGGGGGGAAAGGAAAAGCTTGATTAAGTGACTTTTTGAAGGTCAAAAAGCAGAATAAAAACCTGTCAGTCATCTCAGCCACTGTACTACATTGCCTCTTGCATCAGCTTTGTAGGTCCAAGAAAACAGTTACCCTACAGTTAATGCACTTTTTGAAGCACCCCATATTTACTGTAAGCTAAGCAAAGTCACTTTCTAGGATAGATTCTATTAAGAAGATTTTTCCCTATTTTCCTCCAACTTCAAAGTGCCACATGAGTCTCCTTGTTAGAGCCTAGTGACATCCACATGTCACTGAGCTGGAGAACAGCTGCAGCAGCAATGCATCTATAAACATTAAAAAGCCCAGAAACATGAAGGCTTGCAAGAAATAATGGAGGGGTGTAGAAAATTGACTGGATGACACAGTAGGCCACATCTATTTCTAAATTCTACAAACCCTCTGTGTTAAAAATAGGATGAAAAGTTTGGTTTTCTTTTCTTTTAAACCAGTGGGGATATTGGCTAACATTTTATATTCAAAAAGTGAGAAAGTTTTAATAAGGGCCAGCAGGAAACCAACTCCAGAGAGTGATGGGGAAGTAAAATCCTTTCTTTACATACGTGAGACTTAAAAAAAAAAAAAAAAAGGTAAAAGTAGAACTGAATGATGGTTACATTTTCATCTTCAGAGCTGCTGTTAGCTGCAATAAATCCCTTTTGTAAAATTGGTATCTTAAGCTGCAAATTCTTATCAAGAGTGTTATTATCACCCATTATGGGACTGTGAACAAGGATTCTCACTGTATTTTAATGGCTGCTGGCCATATCCATCAAAAAGGGGACTCTAACAGACATACAGTTATCATTGTTGAAATTTTAATGGCTATATGGCATTCCCATTCATTATTCAAGTGACATTCAGATGCAGTTTCAGTCAAAGCTGCCTCTTCATAAATATTATTAGCTACAAATGTGCCTTTAATAAAATACTACACTGTGCTAAAATAAAGCATTGTACTGATAATCAAAGGAAAATGAATGGAAGGAACTAAAATCCAGCAATACAGTCTGAACTCCTTAGTCAGTCAAAAGCCTCTTTCATTTTAATGGTCAGTTCCTCAGAACCAGCACAGGAATGTGGGATCAGGCCCACACAAAAAACACCTTCTCCAAACTCTTGTGGCTTCCATGCAGACTATTACCTGATTATTTGAGTCACATCGGGTCTATCTGTGGTCATTCTGACCACAGCTCAACAATACTTCTGCAAATGCAATATACATGGTCCTCTGGCCAACTTTACATTCATTATCCAACTGCTTGGACTGCACACCTTGGAAATCCCTCTGTAAACGAGTGTTGGATACGGTTCAGTGCCACTAAGGCTCTGCTTTTCTTGTGGGTGTTCATGTTTTTTTTTTATTAACTTGTGTGTTGAGGTATCTTAAGTTAGGCACTCAGAACTGAAACATGCTAAATCTAACCAGGTTGCACATGCTGGCCCCAAACTCAAGCCAGGAAGTACCTATTTATTTTCTCTAACTTAATACCAGTTCAGCAAGACACTTAACCACACATCTAACTTTGTAACCACACGGTCATTCCCCACTCCCTTAAATAGTGCAGATGCCCTGCTGAATCAGTTTTGTAAAAATCCAATAGTAGTCAGTAATAAATACTGTGACTGTGACTGCAGCCAGGAGGCTGGAGCACGCTGCTGGGATCTGAAACAGTGTCCTCACTAATGCCACTGGGATGCCCCCACTTCCCTGCATCCCACTGGGCTCCAGGGCCCACAGCCACACACCCTCCCTCCTCCTCCTCTCTCTGTCTGGGAATGAGATGTAGTTCTGCATAGAAGGTAGCTATTTCCCAAGATATATCTTGGGTTTCCCTGCCCTGCTTTTCTAACTGTGCATTTGAGATGCAAATACTGTCAGCAGCAAGGCTGGCTGGCTGAAGCAGGAGGGACAGGAGCAGAAGTGGTTTATTGGCCAGGGCAGAAGGCTTTTCTTCTGCAGCAACTTTGCATGAGTTGGATTTATTTCTACCAGGATGAAAGAACAGACCACTTCAGTGGAGCTGGGAACCTGCCCCCACTAAGACAGACAGAACATGCAGAAGATGAAGGCAAAACCAGTTCCTGCTAAACCCGGTCAGCTCCAATGGAATTCTGGGCTCTGCTCTGGGAAAGAGTCAGAGAGACAACAACAAGAAGATGCCTCAGTGCAAACCTGTGCATCAAACCCCTTCTGGTCAGTAGCCCTCTTCCCACACTGGCACCTAAACTCTACAGAGACTTTGTCTTAAAAGTAAAAAATAAAAACCTAAAGCAGCAGTAGCAGTGGTAATGTTCCCTGGTGTGGTGTCCCTGCACACTGCACCTTGGAAGAGTGAGCATTTGCCCTATACCTCATGGCTGCATACAGCAGGCACCCAAAAATCACTCATTTCTCTCTCTGCCTGTGCTTCCTTGGAGCTCCCACGTTGTATGTCTTGTGCTCAGCATACATGGACAAGATGGGCTGCAGAAAGTTTTGTTGAGAGGAAGACTGAAGGACATCCTCCCTTCCCACCACTGGGGGCTCTGGTCAAGGTTACACCTGAAGGATTAATAATGTGTGACCTGAAAGAAGACAGGTCACAGCTTGTTACTTTTTTTGGAGAGGAGGAAGAACTTGGCTAGTAATTTTGGGTGAAGTTGATCCTTCGAGTTGAAGGATCTGGGGTACAAAACAGGCATTGTCCTTGTGGCCTGAGTAAGGCCTTCAAACAGCTGTGACTTCATGCACACGTGGAGGATCTGGCCTTGACTGATGTACAATACATAAATGTTCTTAATGGCTCAAGGAAAAGACCAAAACAATCACGAAACATCAGCCAATTTAACAGCTTTAGGGGAAGGACCATCAGCATCAAGGAAGATGTGCCTGGGGGGATGCTCAAGGACAGAATACAGTTTTATTGGAGTAAATCTGGATTAATCCAACCATTTTTGATGCATACTCATCCCAAAGAAGCACACCAGTTTTTCTACAAATCAACAATGATTTTTATTTTTCCCCCTGCACTTTGAGTGTAGGTGATCCACCATTTGATCCTGAAGGTTCCATTTCATAAAGTTTCAATGGGAAATCATTATCCCTCCAGCCTGGGTGGAATCTGTCACTGTTGTTGTTTTAAAAGGTGACCATAAAAAGACATCTCACCCAGGCTGCAAAAACCAGCATTTTAATTGTGAAACTCTTTCTGTTATGCAGGATTATTTCCATAGAGCCAGAGGGAAGAAGCACCCTCTTCACTGCTGCTCCTCACTTAGTGTTAAAACATTTTCCAAATCATACATCTATAAGCAAGGTAATTTCACAGTGCCTTTGCTAGATTTAAAAATGAAAATTAAAGCATTATTAGGGGGTAAGGGTCAGGCATATACCCAGCCAACTATTTGGCAATGACTCCACCTGGAACAAAGAGATTCCAAAATAAATTTTTTAATGAGAAGGATGGCAAATAGCCAAGCAGAAGTTGCAGGGGACACCTCATTAAAGAAATTGATAAGCCCAAGTCAGGTCAATCTGTTTAAGTAACTCAATGGCTTCAGTCAGATTGGAATAGATCTGTTTAATTTGCCTTCAGAAAAGCAGCAGCACAGTGGGAGCGGAGGAGGAGACCTCGCAGGGAGCCATAAGTGTTCCGTAAAAGTTGGTAATTTTGCAGGATGTTGCATCTGTGGTTTACTCACTTGGAAGAGAGAGATCTCACACGAAATGAGCTGAAGGAGTTGTGCAGGGAGAGCAGCCACACTCAGCACAGTGTGACAGGGCTGCAGGACCTCCCCTGCTCAGCCACAGCCTGCACGGGGCACAGGACCCACCAAAAGAGCCAATCTGGAAAACACAAAACACGACATTTAAGGCATGAGCTGGAGCCTGGCTTATTTTTACACCTTTGCAGCACTGAGAGGGTTTCAGCAGGGATGAGGAGCTGACTTTCTATCGGAACAAAGAGCTCAAAATATGGTTCTTGTTTTGAAACTCCAGCTCAGGGGCCCCGAAAGGGAAAATGAATTCTTGCAGTTCACAAGAAGTGTGCTGTGAACGAAGCAGAGCTGTCTGGTCTCTGTCAGGATGTCTGCCCTGCTCCTGCTCGTGTGCTGACCAGAGAGACACCGCTCACTTCAGGATTTCCGTGATGCTGAGAGCAGCACAGCCTCAGCATGTCATACACCCTGGCTGGGAACTGCCCCAGCCAAACAGCATCTCACTACTGATGAGTCAGATATATATTATAAATATATATATATATATATCACTCTACATGAGTGCTGCTTCCAGGGCACAGCACCAGCTGCAAGCAGCAAACTCCTGCTACGCACAGGCACCGTGTTTGCAGGTACCTGGGTGACCTCACTGGTGTGACTTCAGGGCTTATTTCATCACTGAGCAGAAGAATAATGTCTTTAAGTAATTGCATGGCTTGACAATAGGTAAATAAGAACTTTGCCTCAAAAAAAAAAAAAAAAAACCTAAAATAAACCCAGTGCTGCTTTTATTGGGCAGATCTCAGCAGCAACGCCATGGGAGGTTTTGTCATGCTTGGACTTAATCTGCCTTTTAGAGATGATGTATAAAAAATTATCATAATGATTAAGAGGCAAACACAGCGCAAATGGAGTCCCTGTCACCCAGTCTGCAAGCAAGTATTAAACTTTATAATGTATGACTGTACACAGTAATGAATAAGTACACTTCTCAGAGGCTTTTGTTCCTTGCAGCTTATTCTGAGTGGTTTGGTGCAGCCCCAAAATATTAAATATCCTTCAGTAGGCCCTCAGGAACCATGAGGTTTTGAATTCTTTGAACAGACCTTCTGGTCTCAGCGCTGGGAATCACACCTCAATGGTTATCTTGCTAATAGGAAAGTCAGGAAAAAAAAAAATTAAAACATGAAGGGAGAGATTCCCACATTGCTACTCAACCTGAAAAGGAGGCATTTTAGTGAAACACCACTAAGATGACCATGACAACATCATTAATCTTATCAACACAGCAATAACACACAAGACCTGCAGCATCAAAGTGAAACCCATTTATCTGGAACTGAGCAGATTATATTTTAGCCTGGAAAAAGGTATTACATCCCAATTGAAGGTTCTCCTGACTTTCCAAAAGGGGACATGTTAGGCACACACTTCACCAAGGATGTGAGGATCCCAGGGATCCCAGCCATTTTATGCTGCACCAACATCACCTGCACTACTCGTGATCAACAATCAGAGTGCTTTGGGGTGGAAGGACACTTAAAGATCATCCCATTCCAGCCCCCTGCTGCAAGCAGGGACACTTTCCACTAGACCAAGTTGTTCTAAGCTTCATTCAACCTAGCCTTGAACACTCACCAAGGCACAACAAGGACACAAATGGTTCCCCTTTGGGAGGAAAGGAGCTACACAGGATGGAGAGATGAAGATTGTAGCCAGGAGTTTGGATGGATGATTACTACAGACCATTAAGCTGCTCTCCTCTGGCTGGATTTATTGTTGACTCAACAAAGAAACACAAAGGGGGCTGGGTACCTGCCAGGGCTGTGCATAGCAGCTGAGCAAAATTTATTTTAAAAAAGGAAAAGACAGTGTAAAATGGGAAGGAAGCCACAGACACTTGTTTTCTCTTGCACCTGCAAAACCAAAGTTAACTTCCCTCTCAATGGGAAATCTGCAAGTGCAGAAGCCAGAAGCTTGTGAGAAATACACCCCCTCCTTGCCACCATGAAGACTGTCAGTAGATGTTTAAAAATCCCATCTCCATCACACACTTCCCAAAGTTGAACACATTTTGATTCACCTTCTCCTAACAACTCACAGTTCCTTTTCTAAGGGGTATGACTGACAAAGCAATGAGAAGGGGAAAAAAGCAAACCTGACAAATGCCCACGTCCCCAAGGCAGCCAGCTCCGAGCAGGTGGACACCGCGGGAATCGCTGGCGTCTTGGGAGCGGCGAGAGATGGATGATCTGGATCTGCAGAGAGCTTAGGTTTGTCAAATGACTTTTGCAGGCTTTGTGCCAGAACGAAGCAGAATGAAACAGAGATAATCCGCTGAAAGAATGCCCCATACAGCAGGGGAACAGCCAGATGCTTCCTGTGCATGATATTTCAGGGTAGCATAAGATACGGATCAGGACAGAGGTTCAGCAAGGTCATCAGCAAGGTCAGAGGGGGAAAAGTTAAAAAAAAACTAGAATACAACAAAGCAAAAGCAGAACTACAGGGCAAGTACTTTGTGCTGGGAAGTTGTGACTCCCTGAGGCCTGGCACTGAGAAAGGGCAGCCAGAGCACCAGAAAAGCACCTCAGAGCAAAGCCGCACATGGGCGAATGGGAATTTGGGGGTTTCTGCAAAGTCAAATATTCATAAAAGGTTCAGCAAAAACCTTGCAAATAAGGAAAGCATCATTCCAAAACAGACTTAGTACTCCCCAACCTGAAATGCAACTTTTGATTTAAAAGCTTCAAGAGTTAAAAATAAATTAATAAATAAAATAATCAATGTGCTAAAATGGCATACAGTGGCCATACTTTGTTTCTTCTGGAAGCATCTGAAAGTCTAAGGATCATCCATACCAGTCATGTTAGACCTCAAAAGAACATCCCACAACTTAGTTTTATTTATTTTTAACACACTTCCTTAAGTATCCAAAATTAGGTAATTAAGAAAATAGTGCCTCTAGCAGACATCTGGGCTTTCTGTGGTCAGATTTTCCAGCTATATCATGTGCTATTTAGAAACATCTTTCCTTTTCTTCAAGTATTTTGGTGTCTTAGGGGATTTTAGATCACATCATAACTAAGGCTATAGCTGCCCAGCTAGTGACAAATAATCGGAATATTATGAACTGAACACACAGAGAGACAGAGAGCAGAGAGTTGAGAGCCAGAGGTGTGAGGCAGAATTACAATACAAAATCTTCTGAAAATGAATCATGTTTTCACATCCCTCAGCTGCATTTGGAAAGCATTGCTTCTTTTACTTCTCTATGACTGACCAGTATTGTTGGCTTTATTCTTTTACATGCTTAGCTGTTAACAGAGAACAGAAATAATGTTTCTTTATTAAATAAATTTCACTTCTGCATCCCCTCATCCCTTCCTGACAAAAGCCACCTAAAAGGACACTTTTGCAGTAACAGTGAATATACATAAGAGCAATGGGCTATCAAATTAAAGACAAATGTGTTATAATTATATCAACACTGACTTGCATGCACAGCAGAGCTGTCCTGCTGAAAAAGGAGTCAATGAATCCCCTGCTACAGATCATCAGAAAAGTGCATTTGAGCAGTGTGAGCAAAGGGAAATTGCCACTGAAATGACAACTGTTCAGATGGTTGTACAGGAGAAATTCCATCCTCAGGTTATCACCAGCAGCTGGTGCTCCAAAAGACCAGCAGGATGTTATGAAAGGCCCTTTCAGGCAGGAAGAGGCATTTCCTCCTTAACCCTATGGAGGCAGCAATACAGCCCAGACATGAGACACAGCACCTGGTGTATCAGAAACCCTGCTCTTCTGGTTTACTCAAAACCCACAAGTTTCAGGGTCAACTGGACTTTGATGAAGCATCATCGCTCCACTGGAACTTGAATGTTGCTATTCTTTCATTTGAGAAAAATAAAGAACACCCAAACACTTGCCCTGTGCAGAGGGCTCACAGCATCCTTTCAATCAGGGGACAAGGCAAAGTAATAAATACTTGAGGAAGATGTTTCCTCATGTGGAAAAAAACCACTTTGAAAAGGGTTCAGTCACTGGATGTGTAGGCACTTGGGATCGGGTCAGTCTGGACCACCTATCCATGACTGTGTACAGGTGGAGGCAGCAGGAAGGCACCAACCAGTTTTCAGCTGAGCCATGGATCTGAGCACAACTGAGTATTTGGGTATTGACTCTGTTTCATGCATTAGGTTTTATGGAAAACAGTCTGGGTCCTCAGTTCTGCAGCACACATCTCAGTCAACAAGGCCAGTGATTTGTTTGATTTTTTTTCTTCCTACAGAAAGAAGAACAGATCCTGTACATTTTGTACCATAACAAAGCTTCTCCATCTCTTCCACATTTGTCTAAAAGGAACGCCTATGTGTTAGATAGATAACATATACACATATATATATATGTTTTTTGTTGGTTTGGGTTTTTTTAATGACATAAAAAAGCAAGGCAGCATGCCTCTCACTGACTTTAATTAAAGTGCAGACAACTCAGTGGTGTCTGGGCTCTGAAAGTCTCCCATCAGGTGGATGGGCACTACCTTGGTGCTTCAGCTCTCCACAGAGGAAGGTAACCACAGAGCCAGCATTAGTTCCCTCATTTAGACACCCCAGCCTCTGCCCTCTGGCACTTGCATCCCCAGCTAAGATGTTAATAGGATCTCCCAGCTGTGCTGGGGCAGGACCCATCTGATCTCACGTCACACCTCAACGCCAGAGCAAGTCATCAAGGCTTCTTGAACTGTCAGCATGGAGAAGTCCCACCTCCAGAGCCTATTTTTCCAATGCCTCCTCTAAATGATATAAATTACATATTAAAGTACTATTTCTTGTTGTGACCCATAAAAGGAGGACAGACTACCAGGTCTAACAACAGCACATGCTCTGCAGATGCTTGTACTCTGTCAAATGTACCCAACACTGATCTGCACTCTAAGGAAGTTCTAACACAGGAAAACTCTCCTTGTTCCAAAAGGAACATGAACAGCTTCCACCTTGCACCATGCCTGCTCTCCATGCACTCACTGTCTTTCATTTCATAAGGAGAGCAGTTTTGTCCTGATTGAGAGAATCTAGAGTATTTTTAAAAGAAAACCAAGTCCCTCCAGGACTTGCTTCTGCAAAATTGTTTTTACAATAAGGGGTAACAGCAGGGTACTATTCCCAATATTGATTCTGCCAGTGGCTGTGTCAGCCAGCAGCAAGGAGAAGGGGCAGATGGAGTGGGAGTCTTGTCCATGAGAGCCTTGAAAACCTGGAGCAAGATGGAGAAACCAAGCCCTACCCCTCTCCTAAATCAGGGGAGAATCTGCTGTGAAACTTAATCATCTGGTACCTTGAAACCCTGGAGCAAGATGGAGAAACCAAGCCCTACCGTCAGTGCTGAAAGGCAGGGCTTGTCACCAAACATGAGCACGGTTTTCCTTCATATTTTAGTCATCCCATGTGTTTTTGCTCTCCACTTTGCTTTTTAAGGAAATGAGTCCCAGAAGCCAGGTGGTTTTCCTTGCTGTTTGTTTTCTTGGCTTCTCTGACCACTGGCTCCGATTGACAGCTTTCTCTTGTGCCTTTCTGTCCTCACCACCAACCCTGGACACCCGGGGGGACAGTGCTCTGAGCCGCCTTGCCTGAAAAGCTGCGGAAATGAAGAATAAAGAGTTGTCTAGGGACAAAATGTACTGAAGCTGCAATGTTCAGGAAGCCCTGAAAACCTAAAAACACCTTCCCTGGCACGGGTGCAGTTGCACATTTCAACCCCCATTCCCAGCACTGGGAGCAAGAGGAGACAGAGATAAAACACTCTCAGGCTTCATCCTGCCAAAGAAGAGTTCCATGGTGGCAGCTCCCTCCACTCTCCATCACAGCATATCTAGTACAGTAGGAGAACAACATCTCTGGGCACCAGGGTCACTGCAGAATGTACAGCACCTCAGGTTATGGAGCTGCCTGGGCAGCAGAAACTCCTCGGGCCACCAAGGCTTTCTGCTTAAGAGGATGACACCTTTGCAGATACTTTGGGCCTGGCAGCTCTCCCAGCTCCCATCCCATGGGGCACTGCTGTGCACCTGGGCTGATTCACTCCTGCATCAATGCACCCTTCTCTGCTCAGGGGTCATCCTGGCTGGATTTCAGCTCTGCTCTCAGGGCAGGCGGGCGGCAGCATCCCACTTGGATAGTGCCTCAAACAATGTCCCACATCTTTGCCACAGTGACTGCAGATCCTGCTGAGGAACATCAGCACGCTGTCAACCACATACTGTCATCTGGGACCATGTCTGCTAGGTATCAGGAGCTACTGATCACAGAATGGCTTGGGGTGGAAGGGACCTTTGAGATATTCTTGTTCCAAACCCGTGCCATGGGCAGGGACACCTTCCATTAGAGTGGGTTAGTCACAGCCCCAGCCAACCTGGCCTTGAACTCTTCCAGGAATGTGACATCCACAGCTTCTCTGGGAAGCCTGTTCCAGTGTCCCATCACCCTCACAGTAAATGAGCCATTCATTTTCCCATCCAGTACATTAAATAGCTTGCAAACCCTAAAACCATTTAGTTAAAATTCCATCTAAAGCTGCCTCTGTTTTTCTTTCCTGTACATCAGAAGGCAAGACAAGTGCTCTATTTCTCTTGTTGCAGATTGGGACCTCACAGCATAGACCTTGCTGATTTTTGTTATTCCCACACGCAGCAAAGCTCCTCTTCCCATTGTTACCCTCTGACACATTGTCACTGCAAGGAAAGGAAAAGGAAGAAGGTGGCAATGACACAAAACACAAGGTTTTAACCTGAAGTTTATTCCTCTTTGGCTGTCTGAGGCTGCTTGAAGCATGAATCCAGTCTGCTGTTTAAAGTAGGAATTACCCAAGTGACTCACCTCTTGCTGAGTGAGAGACCACAGGCTTGCTCATCATGTGCCAGTGCTCAGGGCATGCCACTTGTCCCTGCTTACAGCAAGAACCTGATTCCTCCAATTTATTCCTGGCTCTGCTGTGGATTGCGTGCCTTTGGGGAAATTGCAATAAAAACTGGAAAACTCGACAATTTTAAACTGATGCTTACATTCACACAACCTCTTCTGTACAGATTGTTTAAGCTCCAATGCTGAAGCTGAGATTTCAAACTTGTGCTTATACTGTAAGTCTCATTCACGTAGTCATTAGCAGCATTAAATCAGGGGAGAATCTGCTGTGAAACTTAATCATCTGGTACCTTGAAAAAATGCTGGCATGGCTGTTTGATGCTGTGATAGAAGCTGGTACTCCAAACCAGGAGAGAGCAGAGCTTTTCAAGCTCTGCTCATTATTGCTTTGCAATGACACAAGAAACAGCAAGGGCTTTAATCTCTAAATAACTTTTCATTCAGGGATTTGGGAACAATCTAGAGGATATAGAAATTGTTTTGTTTTGTTTTCTCCGTTAAATGCTTCATTAGAGTGCTGCTCATTTAATAACAAGCTTGGGGAGAAAAAAAAAGGAAATAAGTGATGTGTTTTTATGAAAAACTAAAACTCTGACACATCTTTGCTCTTGTTGTGATACAAACAAGCTTGCTTGAATTGCAGGAGACTTGGCTTTGCATAAGAATGTCTCACAGAACAAGTGGGAAAAACAATTTTAAAACACAAGGGAAAAATTAAGAGGGGAAAACACAATATAAGATGGCCAGATGAGCAGTTAAAGACTCCAACACCTTGATCTCAGCACATCAAATAGAATGCATCTACTTACATGCAGCCTGTGCCCTCTTCCTAAAAATACACTGCCTCCTTGGTGCAGATATTTGATTTCAGATCAAAGCATTCTCAAAGGTTGTTTGCTTTCTGGTTTTTTGTTTTTTTTTCTTTCAGCCACTTCCAGTCACTTCCTTGAGTAACCCTCACTGCTCCAAACACTCCTTGATACACTGACAACAGGGCACCACTTTAGATTGAAGTTTCAGGGTTGTGCATCACCATGACTGACCAGACTTCAGCAAAAAAAGACTGTGTAATGAAAATTTCAGGAAGAGGGAGATTAATTTTGGTGTGATACCAAAAATCAGTCTTCATTTTGGAGTAATTAAATCCAGCAGCTACAAGCCTGGCAACACAAACAGGGCTGCTGCAGGTACTCTGCAGCACTGCAAGCTGTAAACTCTGTGACTATCAGGGATTTATGGTGGGACTCATCTGCCCAGTAATCCCCAGGAGTGAGAGCATTAGTGCAGCAGGCTGCCCAGAGCAGTGCTGGGTGCTCCACACCTGGAAACGCCCCAGGTCAGCACAGACTGGGCTCTGAGCAACCTGATCTAGTGGAAGATGTCCCTGCACATTGCAGGGGGGTGGGACAAGATGACTTCTGAAGGTCCTTTCCAATCCAAACCGTTCTGTGGTTCTATGATTCCTCTCCCCTGCCTATCCCCATGGTCAGAGGCAGAGTGTGATGCTTGTAGGTCAGAAGAGCAGCAAATACAAGAAGCACCTAATGAAGTCACACTGGCCATCCAGGCAAAACGTGGTGAAATCCTGGCCATGGTACATTTGGTAAGAGCTGCAGGCAGAGGAAGGAACTCAACACCCTGATTTGCTGTGGCTGGTTATTTTAAGCGTAGTGGAAAATGCATCGATGATCCTTGGTTTAATAATTAAGAGCATCAAACTAAAACTTCAGGCCAAATTATGTTCTCATTTTAGTTCATTTAGATCTGTGAAAATGAATTGAATTACTCAAGATCTTCATCGATGTAATAAACCTGGTCATTTTGGCACTGCAGTCCATGGGTACTCATTACAGCAGCTAAACCACAGCCCTGCTCCAGATGGCTTGTCTCTTCAACATACCATACTTCCAAGGCACTCCAAAAACTAATCACCCACTGATCAGATCACTTCAATTAAAAATTGCTCAATATTTCCAATTGCTGGCATCCATTTTAGAAATAAGAGAAAATTACAAAGTGCTTGGCCGGTAATATGCAGCTTTTCCTACACAGCAGAAATGTCAGCTAAGCAACATTAACCAGTTTAGCAAGGCAGTAGGATTTTATATCTGGTATATGCAGCATTTTAAAATTTCTCCACCTTTACATCTGCTGTGACAACAAACTTCATGGGACCAGCACAGAGCAGAGACAAACAGGGAAAAATGTCTCTTACCCTACAGTGGATATATAGATGGAGAGAATTCTTAGAGAATTTGATTCAATAAAACAGCAAAAGCTTAAAGGAAGGTCCAGTATCACACTTTTTCACTCAAGAGGACCCAAGCTGATGCACACATTGCTGCAGAAACAATACTGAAGGAAGGGAGAGCTTTGCTGAAGAGTGTGAGATTAACCAGTTCTTATTCCCCCAGTAAATCCCACATTTGTTTACATGGCACTTACTCTGGTTTATATCAGGTAAATACAGAAAAGTAGAGAGATGTGGACCTGAGATGATGATGATGATTATTTTTTGGAAAACAGAAAAATGCAGAGATCTCACTACAGAGTTTTCTGGATTCCTCATATAAACTATAGACACAAAGCCAACTGGGTTTTTTATTCTAATGCCAACTCCTCAGAGCATTGCTCACCAGCTGTTTCAGCTTGAATCAATGAAGTCTCACCTCCAGGAATACAGTCCTAGCTGTATATAGCCTATATAGCTCCTCTAGTCTCTGCTGATAGGCAGGCAGGGTTTACATCCTGGCTAAAAACCTGGAGTGGCTAGCAGTAAAACTAAATACACCTTTGAGGAAGTAGAAGACTTTCTTACTTATTGTAAGGGAAATTAAGGGTATTTTCCAGATAAATGATTGTGTATGTCAAATTTGGTTCAATATATTTAATGTCATAACCATGCTTTCAGGTTGGAAAGGAAAAAGCAGCTCAGCTCCACAGCAGGAGCAGATGTTTGCATGGGATAACTGAAGCAGTGTGAGCAAAGTCTTCCTATACTGAGTATTTTTGGTAAATGTCCCAGAGTTCAGTGTTTTTCCATTGTGCTGGGTGAATCATGGGATGTGGGCATCCTACAGCCCATAAAGACAGGACGATCCACAGTCATCAACTACTGTGGTCTAAAGCTTGGAGCATCTCAAATTGACATGGCAAAGAGACAGTTACTAAGAAATTTCAGCTGATAACAGAATTGAAGAACAAAATCTAAAAGGAAATAGGTGGGCCATTGCATGAGGCTACCCATCTGGTTCCCACTGTATGGCTGCATTTAGTATGTTCAAACGCTGTGCAAATGTGTCACTACACCAAAATTGTGCTTTGCAGAATGACAAAAGTGATGTGTTCATTTGAGAATATGCACAGGTATATAATAATAATCCAGTTTCCTTTAAAGCAGCCCTGTGAAAAGGTGTTTTCAACTTTCTCTTAATTGCAGTATAAACACAGCTTTAAAAATGAGCATGTAGACAACCAAAACATGAACAAAAAGAATACTAATTTGGGGCCATAAAGGAGTTGGCATGATGACTTAAAGGTAACCTGTGCTTTCCCACCCTGAAACTGTAAATTTGCTTTTGGTACCTGTCTCAGTGAACACTAACTGAACCTGCACTAATAAAAATCAGTTTTCTTCTCAGCAGCTAAGTATGACATAGCCTTTTTTCCAGAAACCCCAGTATTTTCATCTAACAGCTTCACACTGTTCTAGGTTGCAGACCTCTTCTTACAGATGCCACTCATGACCAGAGACTCAATGTACTAACTTATTTTTGCTTCACTGCTAGCAACCAGAGTCACGGCAGGTCATTAAAGAGATTTGTCTGGCTGAACAGCTTCCAGAAGTGCAATGAAGTAGTTATTTAATATCCTCACATGAAAGGTGCAAATACAGAGCACTGTGTTGCACCAAAAAGGATTCTCTGATTACCTCCTATTAGTCCAATAGAGGTAAATGGGTTCTAGCCCGAGGTTTTGCAGTACCATTTCCCTGTTAAACAAGCTGTAGTCAACAAATTTAAACAGTTAACCCACGGGAAGCCAGGTCTCCTTTTCATATTTGCAGGTCAGCTGCCTTGAGACAATGTCTGCAGTACAAACAGGCTTTCAGGGCCAGATTCTGATTTCATTCAGGATGGTGTAAACCAGGAATAATCCCTTTAGAGATTAGTAGGAGTGAGATCAGATTCAGGCTCTTGGAATTAACAAGTACAAACCATGTGCTTGTGGGCTTATTCTAATTCCACTAAGTACAACACAATTCTCCCCCATGTCCTTCTCCCATTCTGTCTAAAGCACTTTGTGCTGAAGAGCAAAGAAAGTCCTGCTCTGAACACACAGCAGAAGATGTTTGGCATCATAAAATATTTTTTGCCTACAAAGTTCTTAAATAAACCTTGTGCTTTAAAAAGAAAAAAAAAAAAAACCCAACCCAAAAACCCCTCCACAAACCAACACCAAAAAAAGAGAAAAAAGGCCACTTTCAAATTACACAGAGGGAAGATATGTTTAAAGATCTCTCTTACCCCCAAACTATTAAATGAACTGCAGTAACCATTTTTTACAAGAAATCAACACATTTAATTACTGCATTTTACAGCATCTGTCTCTGGTTCTGGGAAAGAACAAGCAGAGTCTTTGCCGGTTGCCTGCAACATCTTTGGGAAACATCTCAACAGAAATTCCAGCATTGCTACAAATTAATGCAATGTCATCTGAAAGTTACTTGTGTCCTTTCCCTGCCACTGTCTCCTTTGATGGGTCAAGCAATGAAAATATAACCATGTCAGTCAGCACCTTGTTTATTTTCAGGTAAGATCAGAAACCAAGTCACCACCTTAAGGAAAGGTTCATCTCTGCTCAGCTAAAGCAAAAGGAGTTAACTTTGGCCATTCAGGATGCTGTGGCACAGCCCTGCTAACACACCAGTCTTCAGTGTGCACCTAGAGCATCCTGGTGAAAGAAGCCAAGTGACAAATCTCTATCCTGTTTAGATAAAGATACAAATCCCACAAGTGATGGGGAACTGTGAAGTCACCCACTGAGAAGGGTAGCATGATCCTGCTGCATAAACAGTACTCCATTTGGTGTGGTGTCTGATTTGGGCCAGTATGGGGCTGTGTTTTGGGTGGTTTTCATACTGCCGTGGTGGTGAGAAGACTGGGAGTCCATGGGAAGCTGGGAGGAGACACAGCCAGGAGTGGTGACCCCCAACTGACCCATGGGATGTTCCAGACCATGTGACATCATGCTCAGTATATAAAGTTTGGGGAACAAGGAGGAAGGGGGGACACTTGGGGTGATGTTGAGGGTCTTCTTAAGTCACCACTGCCTGTGATGGGGCCCTGCTCTCTTGGGAGATAACTGAACACCTACCTTCCTGTGGGAAGCAGGAAATTATTTCCTTGTTTTGTTTGTGTGCTTGGCTTTTGCTTTCCCTATTAAACTGTTTTTATCATAGCCCATGAGTTTTCCAGCTTTTACCATTCTGATTCTCCCCCCAGTCCCACTGGTGGGGGAGTGAGAGAGTGGTGCTTAGTTGCTGGCTGGGGTTAAACCACAAGTGTTTCAGTCTCTCTGCCATGATGTTTACATCACTTGTGCCTCCTAAAATAGCCAGCTGGGCAGGCTGAAGGACATCTTTAATGTTAATGCCAGTGCTGTGGCTTTGTTTTGCACCTCCTGAAAAAAATCCAAACCAACTTTAACTCTCAACACCCAGGACACTCTCTGGGTGCCTACTGCATGCCATAAAGATCACTCATCAAGTCTGAAAATTTTCACCATGTGCTGTTGACAAGGATCCCTCATCCTGTGGCCTTGAGGAAGAACATCTTCTTAACTTTCTCATATCCTAATGATTCTGAACAGGAAGCTGAAATTCAATGGGATCTATAAATGGACTGGTAAGGGCTGTCACACCTATGAAAGAATTTCCTTGGGGAAGGGAAGAGTAAGAAAGAAAATTTTACTTTCACCCACTTTCAGATAGACTCTTAGACAGTGATGACTGATGGCTCTAAGGAAAGGGCTCTGCTATACAGGAAGAGTCCTGTTGGTTTTGGGTAAGGGAACTATCACCAACAAACCTCACACAAATGCCATGTGTTTTACAGATTGAGAAGCCACAAGCTTTGCAAACCTCAGAAAGCAGATGTCAGCTTCAGAAATCAATTCAAATACATGTGCTGAACAACATTCCAGCTCTCTCAGAGGGAAGCATGCTGCCCTCGCTGAATTCTGAAATATTTTGGTCTTGCCTTCAACAGTCTCCAGGTAATGAGCAGATCAAGCTCTAATGAGCTCACTCGATACGACAAGTCTATACTCAAGGTTACTGAGCACGACCCTATTCTCTCTTGGAGAAAGGGGAAAGTGTTATGCAGCATTTTTTTTCTGACATAAGAGAGTATCAAAAACAAAACACAGGAATTGATCCAAGATGCAGAAACACCCTCCTTTCCTTGGAAGTCAATATTGTTGGTGCCAGGTAAAATAATGCCGACACTTACCTGCCTAGGAGTAGCAATCAGCTCACAAGAGAGCACAGCAGCTGGAGGGGGAGATCTGAAAGATTGATTCTGACAGCTATAAAAGCAAGAGGTCTTTAATATTCAGAAAAGTGTCAGTGCCCTAATAACAGAACTTCCAGCTCAAGAACTAGAGTTGTCAACTGGAAGCCTGATCAGATACAAAAGTAACAAAGGCAAATTTGGATGGGTTCCCTTTGTAGGGATGAGGGGCTGTGAAAGAGATACTTTTCAAAACAAGCAAATCTCTGCAGGTTTTGCCCTCAGCCCTGGGGCAGGGGTGGCAGTGTGCCACATCTCACTAAGTGAGGAGGGTGGCAGCAGCACAGCAGGTGGCACAGTCCCAATGGCACCAGGTTTCACCCCGAGGAAGAGCTGCCTCCTAAAGCCAGCTGGTCTCTTCCAAGAGTGGGAAGGGGTACATGGCACCCCAGTAATCCCACCCTCAGGGTGAGCCCCTCTGCCAAGCAAGCCTGGGACTCCCATAGCAAGTGCATCAAGGTGCCCTGGGGTCTTGTTCCAGCTCCAGTCTGTTCCATGAGAAGCTCCTCGCTGAAGACACACTGATATTTTCTAATTATCAGAGCCAGATAGTGAAGGTGTAAAAATTGTACTGGCAGACAACAGTCAGACTCATAATACTATTTTCCAAATTCACAGACATGCCAAAAGTAAGGTCAGCAGCTCTGTGAGCAAGGCAGGGGAGGGTTAAACCTTAATGAAAAGCTGTTTTCCAAAATGGAGCTGTGCCTGGTGGGTTTATTTCATAAAATACAGAAAACTTCTAAGTTTGCATGGGGTAAGATAAGTTAGAAAAAACACATTTTGAGCAATGCTTCTTTAAAAATACATGCACACACAAAAGAAGAAAAGTTGGGTGTGTGAGTCTGTGACAGCTTGCCTGAGGAGAATGTAAGGATTGCTTTCTGCTGCACTGAGATATAATTCTTGGTCCAGCAGCTTCCCACAAGACAACTGTCCTTTTTCCAAAATAATTTGAAAATGGGGCAAATTTCTTAGGATTGTTCCTCAATTAGTATGATGACAGTCACCACAGATAGGACTTGGGGATTTTAAGCCAAAGGGACAAAGGGCTACTGTCACTGGAGTGTGGGAAGCTTTTATAAAAAAAAAAATTAGAGACAGTGGCCACACTGAGCACTACTGCTTTAATCTGGTAGAATTTTAGCTTTATAAAGCTGGTGTAGGGGCTAGAATACAAATCTTATGAGTTGAGAGAGTTGGGGGTGTTTAACCTGGAGAAAAGGAGGTTGGGGGGAGACCGTCCCTGAAAGGGGGTTGTAGCCAGCTGGAGGTCGGTCTCTTCTCATAAGCAAAAAGTGACAAGATGAGAGAAAGTGGGATCAAGTTGTATCAGCAGAAGTTTAAATTTAACATTGGGACTTTTTTTCTTTTTATGAAATGGGTTGTAAAGTATTGGAACTGGATGCCCAGGGGAGTGGTGGAGTCACCATCCCTGCAATTTTTCAGAAAACTTGTGGATGTGGCACTTGAGGACATGGTTTAATGGTGAAGGTGGTGCTGGGTTGATGGTTGGACTTGAGGATCTTAGACATATTTTCCAACTTAATTTATTCTATGATAGAATTCTTCATCCAGACCTTTTACAGGCAAAGAAAAAATGTGTTTCCTCCTAAGAAAGCAGAAACAAAGCTCAGCAAATGAGCCCCTCTCCTACAGCAGCAGCAGAGGAAGAGACAAGCAGCCTCTTCTGGTGCTCTGTGACACAGACATCCCCTTCCAAAGGAGTTTGATTGGTAATTCTAACCTATTGTTTCTTTTCCATACAGACTTCCATAGTTTTCCTCTATTATAAACACTGCAAAATGAACTGCAATTACATGGCAACATCCTCTGCCAATGCTCAGTATCAACAGGAGACTTTGGCCTTGGGGAGAAGCAGCTTATCCTAAACTCCTTTGTTTCATTGCTACTTCCAAGTGTTTCAGCCACTTCTGCAATTACTATATCACCTTTTTTTTTTTCAATAACCTTGTATTTTTCAACAGCCAGTACCCATCTCCTGCTCTTCGGGCTCATAACCAGTTATGTAGTTGCTTGAGGTAATTTCTGTTTAAAGCATTGAGTGTTTTACACAACAGAGTTACAGAGTTTTTGCAGAATTACAAACCAGTGTCTTAGCTGGGCATTAACACCCAACTCTTGTCAGTCTTGTCTGAATTGTGAGCATTATATCAAATTGCTCCTGACAAATTTGGTGGCCTTCTACAATGGGCATACAAGGGTCTTACAATGCCATGGGATGAGGGAAGAGCCACTGGCATCATCTACATGAACTTGCACACAGCATTTGACACACTGTCCCACACAACATCCTTGTCTTTGAACCAGAGAGACAGGATTTAACAGCAGGATGCAGGACAGCTGTGCTCCAGCATCCTCACAGTTTTATCACAAAGTTGTGAAGCAGCTGCTATTTCACACATCCTGCCACCACATTACAGGCTTTTTCTCTATAACTCCAGGTCTGAAGCAGCTTTTACTCTTGCTTATCTATTTTTGCATACTTTTTAACAGTAAAAATCTCCTGTGACAGGCACAGTGAGTCAATGACACAATGTTCCTCTGTAAGGTCGTAGGATCCAGGCAAGCAAAATCAGCTCATGAACATGGATAAAGCACCAGATTGCACAATCCTGTAGCACTATGGTGATAACCTCACTGTAGTAAACAAAACACAAATATAGATTATTTACATTGCATCAGCTGTGCTTTTTTTGCACATCTTTGATGACTGCACCACTCAATGGAGTGGCAGAGGGTGAATCCCTTCTCTAAAGCTCTTTTCTCCATATGGTAGATTTCCCTTTACTTTCATAGTTCAAAAATCAAGCTGTTGGTCAAAAGGGCAGTGTTTACATCTTTGCTGGAATCCCCAAACACTTCACAGGCTGAACCTCCAGGAAACAGAAATACTGTCCTTAGCAGCCAAAAAGTCTGGAGCAGGGAGCTGAGATGGGGCAGGCCTTCATTCCAAGTTCTCAGCCACAGGTGTGTCCCCCAACACCACACACTTGTCCTCAGATGCAAAGTTTAAGTGTCCCTGGCTCTCCTGCTGTCTTGGTTCCCTCTGATCCTGGCACACAGAGAACAAAGCATGAGAGAGGAAGGGGGATGGTGGAAGCTACAGGAATAGCCTGTCCCTTTGAGCAAGGATAGTTTGTTGAAAAAGGATGGATGAGAGGAAGGAAGTGCAAAAGAAGGACTCTGCTGGTTTTGGCTGGGATAGTGAATTTTCTTCACAGTAGCTGGGGCTGTGTTTTAGATTTGTGTTGGGTACACTGTTGATAACACAGGCATGTTTTCATTATTGCTGAGCAGAGCTTACACAAAGCCAAGGCCTTTTCTGCTCCTCACCCCACACCACTCACAAGGAGGCTGGGGGTGCACAAGGAACTGAAAGGGGACACAGCCAGGACAGCTGACCCCAAGTGACCCAAGGTCACATCATTCAGCATCATGACCAGCACATGAAGATGGGAGCAGAAGAAGAAAGGGAGGCACCTTCAGAGGGATGGCATTTATCTTTCCATTTACCATTATGTGGGATGGGGCCCTGCTTTCCTGGGATGGCTGAACAACTGCAACAAATGGCCATGGGAACTGATGAATTAATTCCTTGGTTTGCTTTGCTGGCCATGTGCAGCTTATGCTTTACATGTCAAATTTTTCACAACCTGCAAGTTTTTTCACTTTTACCCTTCCAGTTCTCTCCCACTGCAGGGAATGTGAGAGTGGCTGTGTGGGGTTTAGCTGCTGTCTGGGGGGTTAAACCATGACAGGGAAAAAAGCCTGAAGAGCAGGACTAAAGGACATTTCAGTACCTACTCAGGAAGAAGAGAAATGGAGATGAAACTAGAAAAAACTCTCCTAAAGCTCTGAAAAATATCTCACACACACTTTGTACTTCCATGAGCCCTTCACATCACCCCACTGCAGACATCAGAATAACCTTGGTGGAGCTCATGTCTTTTTGCCTATAGCTGTGACCTTGCACCAAAACCATATCCTGAGTCCACAGCTGTGTCCCCTGCCTGGATTTTCTCCATTAATCCACTGCAGAGTTCCTCACTTACACCAGCAAGCCACACCATAGGCATTTCTGGCAGCCCAAGGGAAGGGAGCTGCCTTTTACCCAATTTATAAAGCACCCCCACACTACTTTCCCAAACTGTTTTCTTCCTCTTAGCACCAGAAAAGACAAACTTTGGTTTCCCTATTATATTTTGTAAGAGCCAGTTTACATTTCAATATTGCCTTCCTAAGCAAGAGAAATTTTTGCAAGGGTCTGTTTAACTCCTGACCTTTTACAAAGGGTAATGCAGTTTTCCCTTGTATTTCTGTGTTGCCATTACAGCACAATCTCCAGAGCACAGGAGAGAACTTTATCATAACATCACAGCAGCAACATAACACAAGAAGTGTAGGAAAATATTAGGAAGTGTCCAGAGAGGAGCTATGAAGACAGTGAAGGGCCTTGAGGGGTGGCTGTATGAGGAGCAGCTGAGGTCACTTGGTTTGTTCAGCCTTGAGGAGACTGAGGGGAGACTTTTCTGCAGTTACAGCTTCCTCATGAGAGGAAGATGAGGGACTGATCTCTTCTCTCAGGTGACAGTGACAGGACCCAAGGGAATGGTCTGAAGCTGGGTCAGGGGAGGTTTAGGTTTGACAGCAGGAAAAGGTTCTTCCCCCAGAGGGTGGCTGGGCACTGGAACAGGCTCTCCAGGGAAGTGATCACAACACCAAGCCTGACAGAGCTCAAGAAGCACTTGGACAACATTCTCAGGCACAGGGTGGGCTTTTTGGGATGTCCTGCACAGGGCCAGTTCAATGATCCTTGTGGGTCCCTTCCAACTAAGGATGTTCTATGATTCCAAGATAACTTGCACATTTCCAATGGCTGTGGCATTCTCAGCTGCATCAATGTCCTGCCTGCAAATTTAGTATCTACCTGCTCCATGTTCCCACCAGTGCTACTGCTCAGACCCCTGCAGACACTGGCAGCCCTCAGTATCACAGTCTGAAGTTTGAAGCTGAATGTTTGTTACTGGGATGGGGGCCAAGCAGAAGTTCTTCACTTTTCAAGATAAAGTTTTAGGCTAGAATCAAGCCAGCTGCTTGAGAAGAGCTGCAGGTCTGTTTTAATAGGCAGAAGGAAGCCACAGGAGACCTGATCATGAAGTCAATGCTTCTCAATAAAGGCAGATTTTAACTGAAGGGGAAAAGCAGAGGATACGGGAGCTGAAAAGAGAAGAGAGATCAAGGAGGAAGAGTTCTAATTCTTCTAATAAGCACCAGACTGAGGAGCAGGAGAGATCCTTTTCTTACTTGAAATATATAGAACTGTCCCTGAAGAGAAAAACAGGGAAAACCTTCCAAAGAATAATAACTTCACTACAAAAATAGTTTCAAAGAGAAAAGAAACAAAACCCCAAATTCAGCTATAATACCAGTATTGCCATTGGCTGACAAACTGTGACAATGCAGGTCACATCAAATTCAGAGGAATCATTCTGACATCTCTGAAGACAAGCTTGGTTCTTTCAAAATGAGTAATTTTGACTACTTGAGAGGTTTGAAATGGACCTGGAATTAAGACGAAGTAAATCTAAAAGCAACAATGCATCACTTTCTCAAAACCATAATTATTTTGACCTGCCTTTGCTTAACTAAAAATTGCTTCAATTCAGTGTAAATGAGTATTTTTCTCAGAGTTGTCACCAGAAAAAATACAAGTCAGACAATTTGCACAAATTGATTTAAGTGAAGCTCTAGTAAGAGAAAGCATTAAATGCACATAGCAACAGCATTTACAGCGAAAGTCTTGCAGTCATGCAGGCTGCAGGTTCCCTAGATGGCATCACCACATCCCATCAGGCAAAAGCAATTTAAAGTACAGGCATGGGTGTCCTTATCACACCCTGGCAGCTTTGGATGCACCTTAGAGTGTCAAAAAAGACAAAAACTGCCAGGTCAGCTCTGATTCAGGTTGCAGGTAGCCCTACACCATGTTCCTTACACATGGGTTTGTAGAAGTCTCAGGGTAAAGTAACACAGGTCTCAGCTTCAAGACTAATCCCAAAGGACTATCTGTAGGACTCAAACTTCTGTGTTTCAACCCAAATATTCAGATGATATTGTCCAATTTGATCTGTAGTTCTGCATGCCAAGATGCAAGAAGTACCTTGGAAAATATTTTTAAAATCCAAGCCTGGCCACGTGTACTGTGCTTTGAATTTGAGCTGGCAGTGGGAATCTGATACCTTCCTAAAAGAACTGGAGGTGATGCCTTATGCTTCCCTGGCAGTCATATTAACTGAGCTGGCAGATTTGATAGAATTAGATTTCTTTTTCAAGCTAGTACAGCACTGTGATGTGTCAGCAGACAAAGTATTTCAGATAAGTAAGATTAAGTCATTGATTGAAGATCCAGCCTCTAGAAATAATGTAGTGTCCTTTAAAAGGAAAAACCTTTGTTTTGTATTGGCATACCAAAGCTCTAAAAACAAAAAAAAAATCCAAAACTCCACGAATCCTGGAAAATGTCAGTGCAATTATTTAGTCCAGAGACATTCTAAATGCATCAGATTTAATAACTCAGTGTCACTGTGCCAGTTTCTACTCTGCACAACAACCCTCCAAAGGGATGCATAAGGAGTCCACTGCAGGAGTTTTGGGGATACCAAGAGTATGTGTGGTCATTTCCATGCCAGCAGCAGCCCTCTGTCAGGCACCAGCAAGGTGGGGAACATTGTTCTTGAATCCTGTGGGCTCTAACCTGTCACCCATTCCTCCTTTGTCCTCCCCTCAAATCTCTTGGGATGGAAAGCTGAGCCTGAACTGAAAACCTGCTGTTTTGTTTCAGTCCTTTAAAAGAAAAAGGACTTTCCAAAGAGATGGAAAAGAAAAAAACAAACAAAAAGGATTTCTATTGAAATGATGTCCTCAGAGACAGACAGCTACACCTCCAACGTTTGTCCCCAGGTGCAGGTTTCAACCACTTTGTCTCTTTGTGTCTCTTGCATTCCAAGATACCTTGCAATTGCTTGGCAGAAGGAGCTGTGGGACTGGCCCAGAGAAACAGATGTAGCTTGATGAGGTTAACAAATTGAAGTTGAAATAATTCAACTCTCTGCTCAGAGGTTTGGTCATCTCGTACACAGGGCACAAATCTTCCTCTCCCTGAGGAAGGACATGCTCGTCAGTCCAGATGAAGCAACTTAATCACAGGCAGTTCAAAGTAAAGCAAAGCCAGGAAAGAATTGCTTTCCACCCTCCTTTCCCCCAGAATTGCATTTTAACAATTACTACAGTCTTTACAATTGATGACATTCCTAATCTTGACTCATGCTTCAGAGCAAGCTTCTACCAATACTATGGGGAGTTTTTTAACAAGTGATTCTTTCTGTCAAGACCCCCCATTTTCCACATTCCACAGCTTGAGGGGGTTGTGCAACTTAAATGAGCTTTTCAAAGTTTGATGGGACATTTTACATAAAGTGACTTGAAATTACTACCTACAAACAAGAGCATGGGACTCTTGGCACCAGTGGGAAGAGAAGGTTGGGATAGGAGTGGGAAAGGTGACCAGAAAAGTGACAGCAGTCGCTCTGTGGTTGCTGTTAATTAGTGCCACGTCAGCTCAGAGGCCTTATCAGGACAAGAGGGGTCACAAGAAGTGTATGCTAACAGACATACAGTCTGAACAGAGACTGCTTATGTAGATGTTATCTATTTCTAACCAGAGGTTCATGCTCAGAAAACACACTTGGCTCCCATAGGGTCAATTCAGTTGCCAAACACATTTTAGGTGCCACTGAAGATACCCTGGACCTCAAACCCACCCTCCTAAAGTCTCAAATACAGCCCCAGGTGTCAACCAGCCACATTGCTCTGTACTGGCACCAGAAGACAAGGGCAGATAGTGCTGTTTGAACCACCTGGCACTAAGAGACAATGGTTGAGAAGCCAAGATCCCTGAAGCCTGGCAGGAGATTCCCAGCTCCCTGGAGCAGACACATGTTGGGTGATACAGAGCAGATACCCACTGGGCAATGGATCAGACACCAAGCCAGCCCAGAGAGGGATGCAGACATCCCTCTGCACGGGTGGCAAGGCAGCTGTCCCTCCCACCAGTGGCACCAGGGACACCACTGCTGCCAGGACTGGAGATGCAGATGGGAGCTGTCACATTCCTAGGCTAGCCATGGCCTCCCCTGGTCTGCTGGCTGCTGCCACAGGCTCTGTGGCAAAAAGAGCAATACAAACACTTAGAGCAGTGTTTTGCCCGCAAGGCTGCATGTCTTGTGCAGGAAATGTCTGCATGGGTCAGGGAGCTTTCTCGCTGTTGTAAGCAATTCCTCTGAATTGTGAGCTGACAGATAACCCCAGAGTTTACTTTCAGCTTGCATACCTGTGAGTTAGATTTTCATTTATCACTTAGGGGGCACACCATAAACACAACAGACAGGTTTTGATGCAGTCAAGCAAGACTGTGGCAGAGGGGGGCAAAGTGTATCTGCCATACTGCACCTTATCTCCTGGAATTCATTCCCATGTTTTAATTACCTACATCAGGAATCTCACATCAGTTCAACATACATCTGCTTTCTGCTCCTTGCCAGGCTGATTGAAAACAGGCTGTTTAGAAAATATTTTATAGTAAACAAAAATATTTTATAATAACATTTATATAAAAATATAAAAATTATTAGTACAAAGCTAACTGGGCTTGCACTGAAAGATTACACCCGAGTATCCTGGCAGAGGGTCTGCTTATTAAAAATAATTCTTCCACTTAAGTATTTGCAGGTGAAAACTTTATCCCCTGCTTTACCAGTTCATCTATCTGCTGCTTCAAGTGAGACACCAATAGTCCTATGCTGCCTGCTCCAAAGTATAAAAGATACAGAAGACATGGAAAATTAATTAAGTCGGGTATGAATAAGAAAAAAGTTGAAGGAACTCCACATGTGGCATGTGACTGTGTTGAAACAAGACAAAATAATGCATCCTTTTCAGAGTTCCCTCAGCCAGAGCCATGAAAAGCTCCACCAGGTGGTGAGATTAACAGCACTTGAAATATGCTGTGGAGCTGAGTTTGCTTTCCCTCCTTCGCTTTTTAAAAGCAGGTTTCTGCTTCGCTATGCTTTTGAAAATGGGTGCAAAAGATGTTCCAAGTAAAAATTTATTTCTACTATCATTTAATGGCAGCATTTGCAACTCACTTGACATAAAAGATGTTTTTATAACCTAGAAGATGGAACTGCCATCTGCATGACCTTAATTTCCTCTCAAGTTGCTCCCAGTTTTACATAAACATAAAAAAAAAAAAATAAGCACATACCAAGACTTATATAAAATTATGTTCAGTTTGAAAAGCAATCTTCCTCAATTGAGAGGCGATTACCAATATATAATCAAGTTTGGAAGAAAAACTGCAAAGAAGGTTTCAAGTTCGTTTCTGGCCAGGATGTGTGACCAACTCATACAAACAGAGCAACTTGGTGTCTCCCCTGCAGAATCAAATTGTGCACCAAGTGAGTGAGACAAAAGAATAAATAATACAATTTCTCTCTTCTTTTACACTTTCAGAGACAATGTTTCTACTAAGCAAAAAGGTAAAATAAATGTGTATTAGCAGAACTGTAGTTTAAAAACTTGGTGATAACTTTAAAGCTGGTTTGGCAGAACCATAGACTGGGATTTTGTTGAGGCACAGAATTTAAATCTCCTGGCATGGAAATGTTACCCTACAGAGTAAATTAAATGAGAAATTGGCAGAGGAAAAGAGCACCAAGTTCACCATAGACCTATGTTGGGTCTTTGTTGTTTCCAGGATAATCAAGAAAACACATGCAATTAACTAATAAGCGGATCCATTCATTTCATTCACATCCAACCATTCCCTCCTTTACCCCCAGCTACCAACTGGACACACACTCAATTGAAAACTGTCGGGTTCCCAGACAAGCCCAGAAAGGACCTCAGCACAGCCTTGCCCTGCAGATAACACTCTGCCTCTGCTGAAAGCAGGAGAAGGAACTCAGGGCCACCCCCAGCTTCTAACACAAGAGCAGCTCTGTCGAGACATTGTGCAGAGCACCAGCGGCTCCAGACTGGGGCAGAAGAACCGAGGAGGGGTGACAACACTTGTGGAAGGCTCTGGCTGGCATGGGTGCCACAGGATGCTGTGGATGTTACAAACCAAGTGCTTCCAAGCAGATGCTCCACACAGAGCCAACCCTCCAGCTGAAGCTGTGTAAATAATATACAGGAGTGTGTGTTGCTAATTGAGTACCTCCCGAAATGCCAAGAGGCAGGAAGACTCCAGCTAAAGACAACTCTTCATTTTAACTTGTGTCACTGAAGAGCACCAAAGTAAATGAACTCCTGAGGACAAGATCAAAGTAGAATAAGAGACTCTTTTTTTATATCCTTGAATCTCCTGTCCCTTTTGTACACTGAAATTTAATTTCCTTTTCAAAGGGAGCTTTTGGAGCTTATGAAAATTGACCCAAAAGATTACAAGGGCTTTGTCACCCTTCCAATCTCTCTGAAAGATCCATAATTAGGGAGGTTTTTCCTTCAACATATGTGCCCAGCAGACAAATATATAATTTAGACTTACAGTTACATGAATGAGTTATTTCAGTATATTGGATACATACAAGCACAATCGTTACAAAGAGTTGAAAAATCTTGTGTGCCTCAAATGAGTAAATGTACATCGAGGCATTTTTTTTTTTTTTACTAGCTTGCTTTAATTTGTGCCAAGACTACACACAATCACTCTAAGGACCTGGGATGGATGTTTGCTACTGAGAAAAATATACCAAGTACAATAAAAACAAACTGCTGACCTCGAAGATTAGTTATTCATGCTCCTCTAAAAATTAATTCTGCAAGGAGGAATGTGCGAGCAGATACCAAAAACACCTAGCTTTTTGCCCTCTAACGGAGTAACGCCGGCTTTACTCTTTCGGCGCACAGCTTACCCAGGGGAGAAAGAAATGGCACAGAACAAGCAGGGTGCGGGTCTCCGCCGGGCAGCAGCGGTCCCCGAGGGGCAGCTGGAGGGGGGATCCCCGGCGCTGTCGCCCCCCGAGCATCGCCCGAAGGGGCCCCTTTGCTCCGGAGCCCACCCTGGCACCCGCCGCCTCCCCTCTGCCTCCCTCCAGTGGGGAAATCCCGGCTGGATCGGGAGAAGCCTCCCGGCTCCGGGGCACAGAACCGGAGGATGCTGCGAGCTCCGCCAGCGCCGGGGCCACCCCTGCTTCTAAATCACAGAAATATTTTTTTAAAAAAAAACCCCAACAACTCAAGAGCCGAACGAGGAGTCAGGAGGCTGGGAGGCTCCCAGCGCGCCTTCTGCAGCCGCGGGGGATCCGCAGGTAAGCGGGGAGGAAGGAGAGGGTCCCGCGGTACTCACGGCGGGGTGCGGGGGGCCGGCCGAGCCCCATGGCCGGGGGGACAGACGGACGGTCACTGCTGTGGCTGCTGCCGAGCTGTCTGTCTGTGTGTGTGTCTGTCCGTCTGTGTGTGTCTGTCTATCTGCCGGCCCTGCCCGCCGAGCGGCTCCAGGCGCCCTCCCCTCGCTCCCTCCCCGGCGCTTCCTGCCCGCTCATATAGCGCGCCCTCGGCCACGTGGACTGCGCGGGGCCCCGGCTCCTCCTCGGGGCCGGGCCGGGAGGGGCGGACCCCCCAGAACCCCCTCATCACCTCCTCATCGCCTCGCCTCACCACCTCCCCTCCAGCCCTCAGCAGCCCCCGCTCAGGCCCCAGGTGCCCCCCATCGCTGCCCTCATCGCTGCCCCCATCGCTGCCCCCATGTCGCCCCGTTCCCCTCCCACCTCAGGCCGCGGAGCCGGGCTCCTCAGAGGTGTGAGGCGAACCCGGACTCACCCCGAGCGCCGCCGCGATGAAATCCGGCTCTCGGGTCCTCCCGAGAGTCATCTGCCAGGAATGTCTGTGTTTGCCACAAGCCCCAAACTGCTGTGTCTGAAATCGGGCTGCGTGAATCCCAAAGGCAGCAGGGAAAGTGGAAAGAAATTCGGCGCTTCTCAGGGCAGAAAATCTGCGTGGCATAGCTAATAAAAATAGCTCATAGTCGATATTCACAGAGTCATAGGATGGTTTAGGTTGGAAGGAACCTTAAAGACAATCTAGTTTCGACTCCCCTGTTATGGACAGGGACACCTTGTATTAGATCAGGTTGCTCAGAGCTCCGTCCAGCCTGGGCTCGAATATTTTGGCAGATGGGTCATCTGCAACTGGCATGGGCAACCTGGTCCAATGTCTCACCACCCTCACAGGAAAGAATGTCTTCTGAATATCTAATTTAACCTACTCTCTTTCATTTTAAAGCCATTCCCCCTTGTCCTATCACTACATTCCCTTGGGGGACAAAAAAATCCAAAAAACCATTTCCAGCTTTCTTGCAGCCCCGCTGAAAGGTGCTGTAAGGTTTCCCCAGTGACTTCTCATCTCTGGTCTGCACTCCCTGCCCTTAGCCTGTTTTTACAGGACAGGTACTTCAGCCTTCTTCTTTCTGTCCTGCACCAGACATTTTTAAGGTGACTATAAAAACCTGTAGAATTAAAAAGAAAGCAGCATCATTAAAGAATCCCCCAGACAGATACATTCAAGTGATAAAGTGTCTGCTAAAACTATTTAACAACATAATGCTGGCTTTTTTACTGTCAATCTGTAAAGACTGGAGCCATGAGATGTTTAAAGACTGGGGTCATGACTAGAAGTGGGGGATTATAGCACCTCCAAAGAAGCAAATGATCTCTGATCTTCTCTCCTCCACCCTTCCGTAGGCAGGCGAATATGCACAGTGAACATGCACAGCACATATCAGAGAGGAGAATGCATTCCTGAGCTCTGAAAAACATGTTCCGTAACACTGGACAGCCAGTGCACAACTCCCTTTGTGAGGCAGACGAGTTTACAGGTGATTAATCTACTTGCTGAAACTGCCCACGTTGTTGGTTTATTAAATCCAGCACAAGGTACTTCCACTGGAAACTGTAACGTGCTATGTGGGAGCTGTAATTCATCAATCACCACTGAGCTTGTTTCCATAGAGTTATATTAGTAAAAGCTTGAGTGTGGATTTAGACCGGTGTCACATCGTGTACCGTGCTGTGCAGACATTTGCATGCGGGTGAGAGCACCTGTGACAGCCTGAGCTTTCTGCTGAGGGAGCATAAGCCTGTACAAGCCCTTCGAGGGACTCACCCCGTCACTAAATCCTGCCTCTGAATACTGAAGAGCAGTATAGTGTTATATCCTTCATAAACAGAGTTTGGAAGGGATTTAATCTACAGTAATGAGCATTTAAAAAAAAAAAAAAAAGAAGAAAAAAAGAAAAGAAAAGCACATTAGTCTTCTTTTACGAGGACTGTATCAATACAAGGAATTACTTGTGTGGTGGAAACAGTCTATTAAATAGCTGTTCACTGTTTTTTCCCAGGAGCTGCTTGACATTTTGCTGGAGGTGAGATGAGGATCTCCGATTTGATCATCTGGTAGTGTCTCTGTTACCTTTTTGCCTTGATGCTCTCATACTTTCAGGCAAATTGGCTGAATTTGGTGCTTCATTTGTTTCACAATAATAATGGGTGAGTGGGACTATTTATGAAAAAGAATCTCTGGGGAACAGCTCACTAGTAATAGGGTTGTGCATCAGGTTTGGAGATTTCTCCCAAGCATTTATGGAGGGAGGGAATGAGAGAGGGATGAGGAAGAAGAGTCTGAGCATTCTGCATTTCACTGCCTGTTGTATCACACCTGGTCTCTCCATGAGTTCAACAGAAAAAAAAAAAAATGTAGCTAGTAAAAAAGCTGATTTATCATCATACAACATATAAAGTTTCACTAGGTTGTATCAGGGAAAGCTTGACCCAGCAGCCAAGAATGTCCTAATTATTAATAGTTAATCGAGTTGACACTGGTGCAGGTTCCCCAGAGAAGCTGTGGATGCCCCATCCCTGGCAGTGTTCAAGGCTGGGCTGGATGGGGCTTTGGGCACCCTGGTCTAGTGGAAGGTGTCCCTGCCCATGGCAGGGGAGGTGAGATGACATAGTCTTTAAGATGCCTTCCAACCCAAACTATTCTATGATTCTGTGACTGAAGAAAGGGAGTGATATATAAATATATATGTTTAAAATTTATTTTATTTTATTCTCTGTTTTCAGTCCTGTCTCTGCACCATTTCTCTGAAGCACACAAGAGAAAAGATATGGTGCACCTCTCCAGCCACAACAACCTTGGTCACAAGTTGCAAGGAGGAGGCAGTGGCTGGGTTTGCTCAGAAAGGCTCCTTTCTGTGAAGCAAAGCAGAAGAGAAATGTATTTGCCCCAGAGATGCCTCAGGGAGGCATGACACAGTGATACTGGTGTAGCATGGAGAAGTGCAGAGCATGGGGAAGATCCACAGGTCTCTGCCAGCACCTGGCTGAGCCAAGAGAAGAGAACAAGACCAAATCCACCTGAAACAGCAAGTGTAGAGCCTATTTCTCCTTTTTACATCAGTATTACACTCAATTCCTTCAGATGCTCTCAACTTCCCTGATGCACCCCAATGAGCGTGGAGGTAACAAGTGCTCTCTGATAATGCCATCGGAATTACAGCAGGGTCCAGCCCAGTGTGCTGGATCCGATCCCTCTCCTGCTGTAGCATTTCACTAGCAAGTGTCATTTAGATGGTTTTGGGAAAGAATCCAGGATTTGTTTCACAGACAGTATTTCCTCAACAGCTCAGTGAATATGGAATAGTTTGAACTAACCATGCAAATCTTGCTTGTCGTCTTATGTAGAGAAACTATATCTATTCTAAAGTCTGGGCCAGGACTTTCAACTGCTGATGGGGGATAGTTATGCAGACTTCAAAGGAGCTGTATCAGCTTTTACCAAGTGGGGATCCAGACCTTTATTCATATTTTAAAATTCAGAAACTGTGCCTAGGTAAAGCATTTTTCTCTATATTTTCAAGTAGCCAGTTTTTTATTTTATAGCTGTTCTCTCAGTGGCAGGATTGTTTCTTAGTAGTCAATGTTTAAAGGCCCTTCAAGGCTGAAGGAATTAAAAATGAATAATTTAAAGCTGGTCTATGATGCATAATTTTTAACATATGTTTTACAGGCCATGTGGAACAGTTTTTGACTTGTCAGTAGATATTTTACAAACATGCTGTGCTGGAACCAAAACCTTTTTTATTTAAGAGTCAGATTTGAGCCCTCCTATGCTTCAATACCGCAGTGTGCTGGAGTCTACAAGCCATAACAAGGAAACCATTATCACCAGCACTGATCAGAAAAAAGGAGAAATGAAGCAATTGAAGCACTTTTTTCCTCTTAAACACACTGCTAAACCAGATGTGGACAGAACTATGGCTCTCCCATCTTGAGAAGCCTCATCCCAAAGTAGAGATAGAGGAGCTGTGATTTGTTTGCTGTAAGGCTGAAAAAGGGATGGACCCAGGTGATGCTGGAGAAGGAGCCATGAAACATGTCTTTGGGTTATTTTTTGAAGGATGGCTGGAGTATTTTTTTGCCAACCTCCTGTTAACTCCCTAAATATTGTGCTAGGAACACCATCTGAGTAATTCTTGACAGTTTTAATAGGCAACGCTAATTGCTGGTGAAAAACAATGATTCACCTATTACGGATTTCATTTCTTGTCCCTTCCCAACTGCCTGTAACAAAAAAGGGAGGAGGCATCTACCCTGCAGATGTTCAAAGGTAGCTTTAACAAATGGTTCCCACACTCTTCCTTGTTTTCCTGGATTGTCCAGCTTGTCATTCCTATTTTAAAGTTACTTCATATTTGCAGCTAAAAATAAATTTGTTTGGTTATTTCAAAAGCTCCATGGACCCAAACCCAATTTCAGGTGTTTCACCAAGCTATAAATTGAGGTGGTGCATTGGGAAAGTGCAGATTTGGGCTCATGTTTGCTCCTCCCTCATTAGCTCTCCCTTCAGTTCATAATCCGTCATCTTCCAAATAAGCCAATTGCCATTGTGTCTAGAAGTTAAAATAGAAAATCAGCATTTGGCATGTACACAGTTGCCAAGAAGCTATTTCTCTTCGCCTATGTAAATAAATTGTCATTCAAAAATTGTTGGCTTGCTTTAAAAGATGCACTTATTGCTACCACTGCACTGTGCTCCCAGTGGGAGGAAAGAGGAGAAGATCCAGGGTTATATATAATGGGGCAACTAATGCCCCATCCCCAGCTTCTCTCACTAATTCTGTTGAATGGGACTGTTCCTTGCACAGGCCAAAATGCCACTGGATAGTTCCTGTATCAGTGCACAGAGCAGGAGTGATTACTGACCATCCTGGTCGTGCCCCCAGGTCAGGATCAAGCTCTGCACAGCTGGTTCCCTTTGAAAGTGATTTACTGGTAATCTATATTTATATTAGCTAATGATTCATGTTTATTTGTTATTATTATTTAATATATTTATAAATAATAATGTATATTTATTATTATTATACTATACAGAAGCACATCTATTGATCAGTATGACTAGGTGTGGAAGAGATTAAACACTTCCAAACTTTATAGATATGAAACTAAGAAGATTGACACAGATGGACTGCACTGTTTATTTATTCTGTCTGGCAGAAGAGACAGATGGTGTATGTATATCCATACACATGACAGATGATGTGTGTATACCTACCTTACCTCCACTGAGGAGGTACATTGTGTTCTGTATTCAAACCCTGAAGAGTCACTGCCCTTATTTTGTGTAACTTGCAACAGTAGCACTTTAAACACAGTGCTAATAAACTTGATAAGGCTATTTGATGGCTGTACACTTTGCCATAACTGACATGGTTTTATCATGTTTGGCATGGTCTTCTCGCTGTTTTTTTTTTTTGCAGACCACATGCCACACTTCTAAGAGATATCACAGGACTGTAACAGCCTTCCCTGATCCAGAGTCTTCTAAAAGCAAGTGGTAAGAGTGCAGGCTTAAAGCAAGCTTTTAGATCACATCCTCAGCTTCCACACTTCACACAGCCAGGCTCTGGCACCGAGGTGCATTAAGAGCAAAGAGAAGAGAAACAACAACTTTCCCTGCTTGCTCCTGGAATTCAAATGGTGAGGAGTTGTAAGAGCTCAGTGGTACTGAAACACAGTCAGGGGTCTCTGCATTTGCTTGGCAGGACCTGGGTGCAGGCACACATCAGAGACATCTGTGACATCAGGGAAGCATTTCTTGTGAGGCCAAACTATCACACAGAGATGTGTTTTTACCAGCTAGGACTCATTAGTGCTGTATATGGGAGCGTTGGCTATGGGTAAAGGTTGTGATTTGGTACAATCTGCTCTCAATAAATGTCTGTGAAAGTCAGAGAAACCTTTCAGTATTGCAGCACACAAAAGCACACAGTAAACACCAAAAGCCGGATTTGCAGAAATATTCAGCAAATCTGGAGCTCCCACAAACTCACATAAAAACCTCTCTGTACTATGAAATACTTATTCGCTTTTTTGCTCTTAGATAAATGGAAGTTTTGCTATAAGAACAGTATAAAGCCTGAAAGGAATTATACACACTTATAAAAAAAATTTAAAAAGACACTGATAGGATATGAAAACAGAAAAAAACCTATAACACAGGAAGGGGTGGAATCACCACCCTTGAAAGTGTTCAAGAGACAAGTGAACATGGCACTTTGAGATATGGCTTAGTGGGTAGGCTCAAAGATTGGACTTGATGATCTTGGAGGTCTTTTCCAACCTTAATGATTCTCTCTCTGTCAGGATACAGGAAGATTAAAATAATATAAAAACAATTTGCCAAAATCACCTAAAATGAGGATAAAGGTAAGTAACTACATGGCAAAGAGAGACAGCCATGTGTGCTTTCTGTGTGCTTCACAGATTGAACGTGTAGCATGCTCAATCTCTCCAATATAAATGACCCTTCTTTGCAGTTCAGATGTCACCTACAGAACATCACAGAAGTAAAATAAACCTAATTTACATTCACAGTGCCTTGAGTACCATCTATTCCCAAGTACAGACTTGAAAATATGTGTATTAAGTGATTGTGAAGTTATTAGCATCGTGTAATTTTATTTCATTTCACTTGTCCCCCAGGACAGTCAGGAATAAACCAGAAGGTGAAATTAGATCCAGAAAATAAATGTTGTTGATTAGGTTGAAGTGTCTATTAGGCTTGTGTTTGAATTTCCAGCCCACAAGAAGAATGGCAAGCAAAGCCTGTTAAAGACACATTTTGACAAGAACGCATTTTTCTGTGGCTCCAACAAAATAAATATAGTAACGCAGAAGAACCTTTTAAAAGTCAGGCTTATGTGCTTGTCTGATCAGCACCAGCTAACAGTTTCATCTCTCCTGAATATCACAGAAGCACACGAGCTGTGCCACCATGCAGTTCTCAAGATAAATGCTTTTTTTCAAGGGACATCACACACATAGCAAGGGCTGTACATTCTGTATTAACTTAAACACAAATGGTAATTGCAGGTGGAATCCATCCCCAGGGAAAATTGTAAATAAAACACTGAAGCACACCTGGGAAACGTTACTCATACACCTTAATTTAGTATGGATAGGCATTTATTTTGAATGGTAGAAAAGCAATATAATAGCCAAGGTAGGATAGAAAAGTTTTTGTGGTTTTGCTTTCTTGCCAGATGTATAGGTTAAAATAACTTTTCAGTCCAATCCAGCTATTGAGATTGGCTGGGAAGGGATAAATGGTATGAACAGAATCCCTACAAGGAGGGCTGGTGAGTGCTTGTGCAGGGATAATTCTAAAGATCTGCTGTTAACCCACAACTTGGAGCTCAGTGCAGGACAGACCAGCTAAGATGCTGCTAAAGAGAAAAAAAAAAAACTAAAAAGGTTTAGAAATCAATTCCCCAGATGTTGCCTAGAAAATATTTATGTCACATGATTGCTGTATGCAAAAGCTAGCAGAATTCTTCACTAAAGCACCACTGATTCAGTTGTAATGCTGTTTTAGATATTAACAAATTAACAATTAGAGAAAATCTTGTCATCAAAGTTTGCTTTGGAGTACACTTCCCTGATGGCAGAAGAACAAAGTTGTGTAAACTAAGGAATTGCTTTAATGATTAGATATGAAATCTGGACAAAAGATTTTAAAGACTTGAAAATGGTCTTAGTGTAAACCAGACAGGTGCTGCATTCCTGCATAACTTACATCTAAGAAATGGGAAAAACAAATTATTTAGAAAACCAGAGAACAATTAATCTAAGCTTAATACAGTGTGATTTCTTAGAGTAAATCCAGAAAGAAAAAAAAAAACTATTTACCACCCGGAAAGAAATACAAAGTGGAATAAAATGCAAATCTGTATTTGTCAAAGAGACAGTAAACAAGATTACTGTGTAAGTATATTGAGCCAAGAAACGATTCTCAGGAAAAGATTATATAATATATTGTGTTTACCTGGACTTTAGTTAAGCAGGAAAAAGATTCCCAGATAATTGTTTGTTTTCTTGGGGCAAAGGGCAGGACCAGACTGGTAGTGTGGAGTCCGTGTGTGCTAAGCACGGTCTGTCCAGCTGGGTTGAGGCAGCCCCAGGCACAAACACAGACTGGGCCATGAACACATCGAAAGCAGCCCCAAGGAGAAGGACTTGGGGGTGCTCATGGATGGGAAGCTGAACATGACCCAGCAGTGTGCTCTGGCAGCCCAGAAACCAAACAAACCTGGGCTGCTCCAAAGCCCCAAGGACAGCAGGTGAGGGAGAGGATTCTGCCCCTCTGTTCTGCTCTGCTGAGATCCCACCTGGGGTACTGCATCCAGCTCTGGGGTCCCCAACATGAAAAGGATGTGGAACTGTTAGAATTCCAAATGAGGTCTTGAAGATGATAAGATGATTGAAGCAGCTTTCCTATGAAGACAGACTGAGAGAGTTCAGCCCAGATAAGAAAGTCAGCAAGAACTCACAGCACATTTGGGGACCTAAAGGTGCTACAAGAGAGCTAGAATGAGACTTTTTCAAAAGTTATGTAGTGATAGGTAGGAGAAGGGAGAATGGCTTTGAAATGAGACAAAGTAGATCTAGATTGTGTATTATAAATTCATTGTTTCCTGTGAGGGTGGTGAGGCAGTGGAATAGGTTGTCAAGAGTTGTGGATGCCCCATCCCTGGAAGTGTTCAAGTCCAGGTTGGATGGGGATCTGAGCAACCAGAACTAGTGAGAGGTGTCCCTGCTCATGACAGGTGGGTTGGAATTAGATGATCTTATGGTCCCTTCTATTCCAAACCAAGCTATGGTTCTATCAAGGTGCAGATAGAGCCTTGGGTGCTTTTAGTGAAAGTGGATTCAAAATAGCTTCCTAAGGATACAGAGGACCATTTCCCCATCTCCTACCACCTCATTGGATGTACTGTTTATTTCCTGATGTTGAGCTGCTCACATTCATCACTGCAGCAGCCCAACTGATCTACAAATCTGTGCCTGCAGCCAGGGTGTGAAACAGGCCCCTGGAGCAAGATTCATGTCCAGGGTAGTTGAAAGTGCTGCATAGCACACCTCCATGAGGCAGGGTGAGGCATCACCCAAGAGAACAGGTAAGCCCAGCACCACTCAGGAAGAGAAGGTATGCAAACAAAGCACAGAACCATGGAATCATTAAGACTGGAAACTCTCTCTAAGATTTGTATAGGAGTTGTTACCTGGGCTGAGAGATTAACTGCTGGAGAGCAGTCAACACATTTGAGGGAGCTGTCAAGATGCCCTTTAAGGGAAAAGTCACTGATTAAACCTTATCCTTAGAAATTTATAAAACAATCTGCCTTGGAATAAGAGCTCTTTACTTGCTTCCAGTGTAGGAGGGGAAATATTGTGATGTACATGATGACTTTAAGCTGCTGGCAGGATGAAGCCTTGAAATGGACAAATGAGATTTGCTCAACCTTGTAAAAGGAAAGCTGAGGTAGGATCCTATTGCTGTTGATTGATAGGGAAGTCAATGTCAGGGAAGGGGGAATGGATAGCAGATGAAGGACAAAAGAATATCATGTTCAGGTGAATGTATTCAGGCTGTAAATTAAAATAATGTTGGTAACCATCATATCAAAAGTCAATAGATGCAAGAAAACCTCCAGGAAGAACAAATTCTCTGAAGTTTGCATATGGGACTTGATGCATTCCTGACAAATATATTATGTTTGAGAAAATAACCTGCCTTAATACATTAGACCTACAATTCCTTATATAAAGAATTGTAGCTTCATGTTTCCACAAAACTGCTTCTTGTTTTACAGCAAGGAAAATGTGCAAAGCAAGAAACAATGCATGTAAAGACATGAGGACATAGCACAGTGCATGCATCACCTCCCAGCCACTCCTGTGATGCTCTTCTAACCATGCTTCACAAAGGAGTCAGAGGAGCTGGCAGCAGTTCACATGAGGCAATGGAACATGTTCTACTGAATTCTCTAAGATCTAAACTGAGCCAGCAGTACAGAGCTCAGGGCAAATATTTCTTGCTGTCTCAGAAACCAGGTGGTTATGGACACCAGCACCAACTGTGGGGGGGGCTGAACAAACTCAATCCCTCTCACCTACATTTGTCACTTGGAGTAAGTACAAGAGTGAAGAACCAGTGATTCCAGGGGCAGCAGCTCAGGTGACTTGTTCTATTTGGCTTGCAAAATTGTTCCTGTGTGTGCAGATGAAATTCTTGTGCTAGCTGCCATGACTGTGTAGAACACAATTATTTTTGAAAAGGATTATCTCTCTTTTAAAGACAAAAGAATCTACCATATTTGTATGTTTTTATTTATTTCCCCTGCAGAACAGAGGAGAAGACTCTGGTATGGAAAAGTACGCAGGTTTTAAAACAAATTTAAGACAGGGACCAGCCAGATGTTCTGAAGTAACCTGATGTGGTCTGATTTATGGAGCAACACAGTTTTATTCAGTTTAATAGGTTTATTTTTTTAATCCACATTAAGTGGAACTGGAGCAGTGAAGTTTCATGAAGACATTGTAGGCTCCAAGAGATCAAGAAGCCACCTCCTCTACTGTTGAGCAGTGGCTTGTTTCATTCATTGTATAAAACCCTTCACTTTGCACATATCTAGCTTCAGCCTACACCTGTTAATTCCTGTTTCTGTCTGCTGTTAACAATGCCCATTGGAAACAAAACTGTCTTTACATGAAGGTCTCCTTGAAATGTGAGCACTGTGATCTGCTTCTGACAAATTAAGTAGATAGAATTTTTCAGTCTCTCACATGGATGTATCTGGCCAGATGTGCACTTCTACCCAACAGATGTACAGCACTAGTCACCATCCCCTTGGAGTCAGCTCAGAGCAATGAGCCCTTTCACAGTGAAGTTCATCTCATCCCAAAGTGAATCTTTAAACCAGACTGGATAAATGTCCCTCACACCATTCCTATTTCTCTCTAGCAACAATCAAGGAGCCCTGTGCTGGCTACCTCTCATATCACCGCCTGCGTTATAGAGCTCTGTATTTAGGCAAGATGAATCTGACTTTTGGACTAAGGCATTTTCCCAGGTTTGAATCATTTCCTTGGCATCCTCCTCTGCACATCACACTGATGAGGCTTTGCAGATCTCCAGCAGATGCATGGTGTTATTGCCTATGGATGAGAGGACTCACTCTCAAGTGCTGGGGGTGCACACAGGGGCTGTTCACTGAAAATCTGGTTAGGGAGATAGAGCTGGATTTCAGTACTTATGCTGTCCACAGTCTGTGCTTGCTATTGATTGTACCTTTTTAATGACTTGCAAGTGGCTCAGATGAGAAAATGCCTTAATAATTACGATCCCCTGGAAAAAGAGCAGATTATGTAACTATTGATCTTGATATTTTTGTTCCATAACTGTTTCCCCTTTTTCTGATACTAAAAAGCATTGCTGCGTCACAGGTTTCAGCTCCTTCCATCCAGCTTGGTTTCCAACATTAGCCATTCAGCTGTATCTATTTGTACCAGGCTCAGCCTCTAGCTCTGCCAGACAGCTGCCAGGTGGTTTTTTTTATTAAATTAATTCTTACATCTATTGAGTTATAAAGCAAAGAACAATAAATCCATTCTTGGTTGCCTTTTTTTTCCTCTCTCACTTGAAGAAGACATGCTATGAGTTTCATACTCCCTGCAACAAATGCCAAAAGATTTATATATCTCGGCAGATTCCCTTTAATTCACATAAAGGATGTTAAGTGTTGGGGTGCAGACCATCAATCCATTGTGGCTTATTTGGTCCGAAGGAAAGAAGTGTAATGAAAATCCTTTCTCCTGCCCATCAGCTTATCCCTGTGCTAAGAATGGCTGGTTGGAATGTTCTCACATGATAAATATGATTGATATATTTATATACTGGCTACTTGCATGGGTGGCAGGTAGGGCTGAGGGGGAATTTCCAGTCTTTCTGGCTGGGAGAAATAAGGAGTTTTCCCAAGAGAATCCTGCTGTTCCCTATGGAAGCCTTCCACTGCAAGCTGCAGGAGCAGCTCAGGTGAGTTCTATCCCCATCTGTCTCTTCTCTCTGTTTTTCCCATTCTCTCTCAATCCCTGTTTTCCTCTCCCCATGGTGCTTACTCGCACTGTTTGCAGATACTTTCAGGAAAACAAACAACAATTTTGGACAAATGTTGCCATTTTTACTTAGCTCTGTGTCCTCACAGATGTTCAGGACATGCTAGAGAACCAAGTTTCAGCCGACACTTGCTTTGTCATCGGAGCATCTACCTCCTCTTTACCCATAAACTGGTCTAATACAGATAATGAAAGCAAATTCATGATGCCATTTATCACTTTGTCTTCTCACTTGCTCTTACCATGTTCTTTTGGGACAGGAAGAATGAATTGCAGTGAAGAAGAAATTCCTCCAAAAACCCCCATATTTTTCTTGTTGAATTTTGCTGTACACTATTGCAGTCAGTGAACCAAGATGTGCAGGTGAGATCACACCACTCCCCTGCAGCTCCACATTGCTCTAAAAGTGGTTTGTATCCATTTAGTTTTAGTTGGTAGGAATCAATTTTAGTTAAATCATTATAATGTGGGCTTGCAGTGGTTTGAGAAGGTTCACACAATGTGTTGTGCTGGTTTAAAGAGTAATTTTCAGGATCTTCAGAAGCTGTAAAAAACCAGCACATAAGCCAGTTTGAGAGCTCTGGATAAACTGAGTATTTTTAGTGGTGGATCATTGCAGGGGTAGTAAAGTCCATGCAAAAGTGAAAATCTTGTGGGATAAATGTGGAAGTGTTAAAACCACAAAACAATTCACTAAGAATTCAAACCATGTCTGGCATTTTGAAGCTAATCTTTGCTTAGCTAATGTAATTCTGCTTTTTTAAAAAAAAATAAATGTAGTTTGTTCATTTCTTCACTTATTTTTCTGCTTGTTATATCAGAAGATTTTTATGATTGTCTGCTCACAGACAATCATACAAACAACCCTGTGACAATTGGAATAATGTTTCCTTGAGGATTAGGGGAGTTTGTAGAAAAAAATCATTGCTTCATGTGGGAACAATCAAGCACTCATTGCAAGCATCTTTGTTGCTTAATTTCTTTGTGCCAGTACCTTGATTTGTTTCTCAAATTTAACATAGAAGAGTATGAAGCAACAAAATATTCTAAAATTACAATGTAACCATATGGAAATATTAAGTTAAAGAAGTCTAAGCACTTAAACCAACTGTTCAGGGTATTTTCCCCTTAATGTGCTTACATAAATCAAATTAGTTTTTATGAGAGTTATTTTTCAAATTTATAGACTTTTCAGATGGATCTTCGTCTCCCAAGGTAGCATATGCAGAGGCAGAGTGTGTTTCTGCAAGTTAAAGTCTGTGGAATTCAAAGTTTAACTCTGACACTGGATTTGTGGATGTTATTGCATAAGAAAGTTATTCATGGACTTTTGGAAATAGCTTTTACTTTTTAGTGCTCAGCTTTAGAAAGCTGAATTGTCATTTCTGAATACCCAGCATTCAAATTACAGATGTAACAAGCAATATTTGTGTGGCAATTCTAAAACTGATCTGTGCTAAGGCTTCATCCCTAACAAAATCTGAAGGGGAGAAAAATCACTGCCACTATTTGAGCAAACACAGCGCACAGAAGTGTTGCTGTTTCACTGAAATCCCCCGTTTCTAGAAATAGCTTTTTTGAGGGTGTTGTGGTTTAACCCTGATAGTCAGCTCATCCCATCATAGGGATGGGGAGAGAAGGGGGAGGGTAAAAGTGAGAAGATTCGTGGGGGGCGGGAGCTAAAAGCAGTTTAACAGGTAAAGCAAAAACTGCATGTCCAAGCAGAGGAATTCATTCCCCACGTCCCATGGGCAGGCAGGTGCTCAGCCATCCCTGGGAAAACTGAGATCCTTCTCCCTGCCTGGAAAGACCATCACTCCAAATGTACCTCCTTCCTTCTTCTCCCCCAGATTTATACACTAATTTATACCCAAAGGGTCTGGAACATCCCTTGGGTCAGTTGGGGTCAGCTGTCCCTGATGTGTCCCCTCCCAAATCCTTGTTCCCTCCCCAGCCTCTTCACTGGTGGGGTGGGGTGAGGAACCCTTGCCTCTCTGTAAAATTCAGCAGTAATGAAAACATTGGCTTTCAGCACAAATCAAAAACACAGCAGCACCATATGAGCTGCTATAAAGAAAATTAACACTATCACAGGAAAAAAAATATACATGGGAATATCTTATGATTTAGAAAAATAATATTTCTAAATAATATTTCTAGCTTTGATGAATTATATTAACATTTATGTACTTAAATGTTTATATAGTAATGCCAAAATAAATTGCAAATGTATATTAATATTTTAATTTATATATACACTATTTCTAATTGTGCTAGGAATATGCCCTGAAGGTTTAGAAAGAAGAATGCAACCCAAAACTTTGCAAAATTTTTTACAATACTGAGTGCTATTTTAACATTGATTTGGAGATTTGGGGATGATCTAGTTCACCTGTTTTGAATTTTGCATTATTGTGGAAATCAGTGAGGATCTTTTGGGTGCATTTGGGGGCCATGTGGGTTGGCTGGCAGCCTTGCAGGGAGCTCCCATGGAACAGGCAGGGTTCTGTCCTTGCAGATCACAGCACATTGAAGCTCTAAGAAGAGGCTTCAGGTGCTCAGTTGGAAGTCAAGAAGCAGAAACAAGACAAAGCACAGGGCTCCAAGTACCTCACACATCTGCAGCCCAAACAGATTTTGCCTTGGAGCTCTTGGATTCACCTTTGATTAGTCTTTTGCATGACTCCTAATGCAGGTTTGGGTATTATGGAGTTACAGCTTTCCTTATGCTTCCTATGTACAACTCCAAGTTCACTGTATCCAATGAGAGACACTGTCCTAAAAGTGAATCCAAATATATTTGTAAGGTGAAAGCTCATCACAACAAGGCAAATGAATAAGCAGCACAAACAAGGGAGGTGTGCTGCCAGCTAAACCTGTCTTTGGGACAGAGTGAGTCCTGATTAATATTTCACTCCCTCTTAACTTCTGAACAGGTTTAAGGCCTAATATCTGCCTTCTGAGACAGCAACCTGGCCAATTTTTGGACATAGAGGGTGTTAGTCCTGGCTAGGACATGGGAGCAGTGGGATGAGAAGTTTTTCAAATCCAAGCTCCTCCTGTAACTCCTTGAGAGCAGTGGCGTGTTGTCCATCTCTTGACATCTTTACCCAAAACTGAGAGGTCAGGCTGGCTCTCTGCCCTGCAAAGGGGGCTCATGCTCAGCCAGGAGCCACGTGCTTGGTGTGGGAAGCACTGAGGAAATGCTGCTCTGCATTACACAGCTGTTCAGCAGAGATAACCACAGGGGCTCCTGCTGGCCTCACAGCCACTATTTACCTTCTTGTGGCCTACATAATGGCTGCTAGCATCTAAGCCTTCACTGACTCAGGGCTCCTCTCACCTTTGTTTCTCAAGCATCACACCCTTGAAAAGCCTTACAACTGCCTGGATCTGGGCTTTAGCTGCTTTGCTTGCTAGCTGCAGTCTAGTTCCTACACCTTAAAAAAAAAGCATTTCCATTTAATTTCAGGCTGTCATGGCTAGGAAGTGTTTTGAATAACCAAATCCTTTGTTTTCTTCTCTGGCATGGGTGTGTTGAACTGGCCAGTGCACACAAAAACCACAACTACCCAATTCACTGTGTTGGTGATGTGGACTGGTGATTGTGCACATCACACAGAGACAGTGTGGAAACACAGAGATAAGGGGAGAGGCATTACATAATTACACAGGATGTTTTTTAGCTTTGAGGTCCATTCTTCTGCTTCCTATTTATATTGGGGAACAGTTTACTGTCTTTGTTTACCTCAGGAGTCAAACAGACCTGTAACTCCAAACTGCAGGGTTGGAAGTAGATCCTGAATGGGGCAGTTATCTGGATTACATTTCAATGAGGCAAAACCCTCATTGTGCTAGACCCTGTGTGCAAAACCCAGTGTGCTAGAGAAAAGAGCAAATTCCTTTCCCATTTTGATGGCAGGTGATGTCTGTACTGCCAAATGGTCTGCTCAATAAGCTTTTAAAAATAATCACCTCAGTGTAGCCCAGATCTCATTCCCCTCTCCTTTAGCTGCCATGGAGAGGAAAGGGCTGTGCTGGAAGGGCAGCAGAATTGCAGTGCACAGAAACAGCAGCCAGATTCCTTCAGCTTAAATGGCATTAAAATAAATTCTTTCCTTGCAAGTAAAACAAAACAAGGAAGGATGAGAGGAAAGTCTGTGTGAGGGAGCATGGCATGTTAACCATCTGGGTCTGTGCTGTTCTCTGCAAAGGGAAGTTTCATGGGAGACAGTTTACATGGGAGACATTCTCTTCAAAATGCAGAGGTGTGACAGAGCTGAAAGCTCAGATGCATCAGTGCCTGTCCCCATGGACTTGTTGCATGATAGCTGTGCTGCTTTAGACTGGTTAAAACAATCTGCAAATTTATTCTAAAGTTGTTGTCTTGATGTTGTTAGAGAACTTGATATGTTGAAGCCTCTCTTTTTGCAGTCTTTCCACTTTCTCGTGGTTCTCCCATCTCCAGGAAAGACCTTTGAAACTGATGCCTTAAGTTGTAGCTTTCACATTTTCCAGATTCTGTACTGCATTAGTATATAGCTCTGAACTTCATATAAAGTGTTAGCAAGTTCTCTTCACAGTTTGGTTTGTCAAAACAATCCTTTTCCAGCCCGAGAGCCAAGGACACCATTGCAGTTCCAGGCCCAAAAAGTATAAACAGTGAATTGAGGAGAGGAATCTGGAAGGATGGGACTTCATAACCTGAAGCTGTAATTGGACAATTAACCCCAATATGGAAATGGACCAAAACTTATAAAAGTGTGAAAATGAGTGACCATTGTCCATCTTGGGTTCAGCCTCATCCAGACTCTTGTACTGCCCAAGGTGTATCCTTGGAAGGCCTTTTTAATAAATACCCACTTTATTCCTTTTACACTGTCTAGCCTCTGTTCCAGGTACCTTCTCAAGGCATCAAAGTAGCTTGAGACACTCATTCTTTTTCTCCACAATACCCATGGATGAGCATTTTGTCAGCCTCACAGGTCTCCATGAAGAGACCTCACATCCCCCTTCTCTCTCTGCATCAGGTGTTGGAGACCACCTAAAGAGCATCAGACTCAGTGGGAAATAAAAGAACATCCAAAGATATAATCCTCTGTAGATAAAGAGTTCAAATACATCCATGGATCTCAGTTGTGGTTTTTAAAGTTACTTAAGAAAATGGGATGTTTAAGATCCCCAACTTCTTAGGCAAATAATTTTCCTTTATCCCTGAGTCTTCCTTTCCCCTGTCATTTTCTCTTTTTCCCCTAATTTTGCCAAAAATTCTGCATCTACAGACACTCTGCAAAATCTACCCATAAATAAGTTTCCAGCCTTGTAGTCCATATTGTTCTGGCACTGATTAGTGCTCCAAGCAGCAGGTAAGTCATCTGGAGGAGGCTCGTGCAATGAGCCCACTTCCCTTCCCTTCCCTGGGCACCACACAGCTGCAGACAGGGTGCTTGGGTAATGACAGGGTGCTTCTGCAAACCACCAGCTGTGAAGTGACACATTCCTGTCAGCAGAAAACTCTGCAGATCTTCTTTAATCTCTCAACAGAGCAAACATTTCTGTGCCATGCTAGCAGGGAAACCATCTCTGTTATAGCACATCTGAGCAACTTTGTTTTTTTCCAGAATGTGCTACAGCACAACTTTGTATGCCATGGGGAGCTGCACCAGGCAGACAAACCTGCTGACTGAGACACAGCTGGACACAGATCTATTCCTGAAGAAGATAAAATCATCATGGCAGCATAGAGGTATCCGAGGCTCCAGGGAACACGAAAAAGTTGCAGGGTAAAGCCAGTTACCATCAACAGCTGAGCAGGTAATTCACAAACCATAGCTTTGATTAAGTGCACCCTTTTCCCAGCCACAGAGAAATTGTTAAAGCTCTTGGAAGTTCCCTAATTGCTTCTAGTAATTACAAATGGAGCCCTTTATGCAGAAGAGCAGAGAAAGAACTGTGCATCTATGAAATGCCCTGAAGCCCTGGAAACAGAGGATGTCACAGCAATCAAGGTATTTCAGACACTTTGAGGACCTTGTAACTGCATGAATTCCTCCTACTCTTGAAGTCTTGCCTTTTGCAGTCAAGAGAATAAGGCAGAACTATCCTTATCTCCAGTCTCTAAAGGGAGGAGCCTGGCACAAGGAAAGCTTCATGCAGAGTACACGAGCAACAAGGCTGGGAGATGTGAATTGTGTCATTACTTTCTTCATAAAGATTAAATGTCATCTGTGCTTGTCCCCTCCATGCATGGAGCATGTAGGGACATTGAGACACACGAAGCCCATAGCTACTGCAGAGCCAATGTCTCTGTGTAAGTGATATTCACGTTCCTGATCACCCAGCCATTCCTACACATTGGCTTCCAGTCTGGTTGTACTCCAGAGCCAGCAAACTTCATGCACTGCAAGAACCAGCTCACACATGGGTATGGATTTAGCCTGAGATAGTCAGGGAACCCACATCACCATAGTAACTGCATCCTGTTGCATTAATTCCAGCAAATAAATGGAGCTTGTAAGTCAAGGGGTATTTATGCAGTGCAAGAGCACACAAAGAAACTGCAACAGTCCCAAATGAGGCAGCCAGGCTTTCCTGGCTTCTTTATCCTGCTTTTCAGGAGAACTGATTGTCTGGTTGGAAGATTCCATTCATATGATTAGCCTGCTTTCTGTTTTTGACATGGATTTTCAGACATGACTTGGGTATATCTACACAACACAACACTGAGCCATATAGGACCATACAGAAGTATGAAAAAGCTTCTACAGTAACATGCACATTTTCAAAAACTGAGGTTGCTATAGAAAAATTTATCAAATCTGAGTATACCCCTTCTGACTGGTGAGGTTTGTTTAGGAGCTTTTACATGTTGATGAAGATGAGATGAATTGTTCTGCATGAAGAAATCAAAAACTCACCCAAGGTGGGCTGGGATCCTCATTTTGTTGCCAAAAGCCAATCCACTATTCTTTAAAAATGAAACAAAAAATACTCATCAGGAGCAAACACAGGTGCAAAGTTTGGTTCATCCAAGCTGACTTAAAGACAGCCTAGCTGGGATGGGAGTGGTCAAGCACTTGGCTTGTTAGCCACTGACTAAACTCATCTGTGACTGCAGGGTGTTGACTTCCCCTTTAGTCATATGCTTGCAGAAGTGTTATAAAAAAGGAGAATCTGACTAATCCAGGAACTGTAGAGTCAGAAGGATGAAAAGAATTTTTATTTGGTCTGTCTGAGGTTGAGTTCATTTCCCATGGCAGCCCTCACAGTGCTCTGGGCATTGGGAGCTGGAAAGGTGTTGGTATCACAGCAGTGTTTGACTCTTGCAGAGCACAGCTGGCACATCAGCACTGTCTCCTCAGGATTTCCCCATCAAGGGGCTGGGAGACCCCAGGAAGGGACACAAGCAGGCCAGCTGACCCAAGTTAATCAAAGGGATATTCCATACCATGCAACACACCAGCTCTGATATAAAAGCTAAGAAAAGGAGAACAAAGAGGGTGCTTTTGTTATTTGCAATATTTGCTGTCTGGAAAAACTGCTACATGTGCTGAAGTCTGGCTTCCTGAGAAGTGGCTGAACACCACTTGCTGGTGGGAAGTAGAGAATACAATTTTTTTTCCTCTTTATTTCAGTGCATGTAAATTTTTGCTTTTGCTTTAGTAAATTGCCTTATCTCAACTTACAAGTTAATTTTCCATCTTATTTTTCCTCCACTGAGAAGGGGGAGTGATAGAGTGGCTTGATGGGCACCTGCTGTTCAGCCAAGTTCAACCCACCACGTCATTAAAAGAATGAAGATGAACAGAAGTATTGGCACCAATAACAAGTATTCTGAAGATGGCAGAGGTTCCAGAGATGGGGCATCCATGGCTTCTCTGGGCAACTTGTTCCAGTGTCTTACCACCCTCACAGGGAAGAATTTCTTCATAATGTCTAATTTAACCTACTCTCCTTTAGTTTAAAAACATTGCTACTTGTCCTATCTCCATCTGCCATGGAAAAAATCTCTCTCCATCTCTCTTGTAGGCCTCCTTTAGTTACTGGTAGGTGTTTTAAGGTCCCTTGAGAGCCTTCTCATATCCAGGCTGAACAGCCCCAGCTATTTCAGCCTTTATCTGTGGAGAGGGCCCACAGTGGGCAGGGGGTCAGACAAAAGAATTGACAGAAAGAGGAAACCAGCAGAATTCCTGTGTGTCCGTGAGAAGAAGAGAAAGAAGGTAAAGGTAGAAGAAAACAAAGAACATCTGCTATGAAAAACACCATGGAAAAACAGGATTTATCTGTATTTTGGATTTTTGGGGATGCTTTCTCAAAACAATGCTTCCACCAATGGACTTGAGGGGTGGTGTGATGATGGCCAATGAGATGGTGCACTATGGGGTCAGAAGGGTATAGAAATGCTATGGATGAGCACAATAAAAAAAAACATGGAAGAAATTTCTTAAGGATCTGCTTTGTATCATTCCTGCTCCAACAACTACATTTATCCATAGCAGAGGTACTCCAGCCCCTGATCTTCACCTTCAGGACTTGCTCCAAGAAGCCCACACCCTTCTTGTGTTGGGGACCCCAGAGCTGGATGCAGCACTGCAGGTGGGGTCTCACCAGAGCAGAGTAGAAGGAGAAAATCTTCTCCCTTGACCTGTTTCCCACAGTGCTTGGGATGCAGGCCAGGGCACAGCTGGTTTCCTGGGCTGCCAGAGAACATTGCCAGGTCACGTCAAGCTTTCCAACAATCAACTCACCCAAGCCCTTCTTCTCAGGGCTGCTCTCCATCCATGCTTCTCCCAGCCTGTGTTTGTGCTTAGGATTGGCTTGACTCATGTGCAGGAGTTTCCACTTGGCCTTGTTGGCCACCCAGTGTTGTCTTGTGTTTGAATTTGTCAGGAGCTTACACAGGTCTGTCTTTCAGACCACAAAGGGATTGTACATCTGAGCCTGTTCACTGTCTTCCTGAGAATACATCCATCCAGAAGTGGGGCAGGATACACCTACCATGCTCACAGTGGAGAGGTTCCTCCACTCCTGATATTTTGGCAATGACTTGAGAACATCATCTGAATGAGAGCCTTAAGCCTCTCTTGGCTGCAGAACTCCACTGGGATGATGTTCACACAAAATGGGAGATGGTGTGAGGACATCCCCCAGCCATGACATTCCTTTGAGTGTTGGTTGGGTTGTTTTTTCAGCTTACTGGAAACTCAAGCAGCATCTAAATAACTATAGGATGGAGAATGCATTTTTGGGGGCTTTAGCTGCTGAGGGCACAAAGGGAGTTTGGAACATCCCTGACCTGTGATTCAGCCATGAACTCTGCAGCCTGAAAACTCATCATCAAGAGTTTTCTGATCATGTCCTCTTTGCTTATATGCAATATAAGGAAGTGAGTTTGTTTCCTTTTATTAAAAAGAAATGTCATGTCCACCAGCCTGATTTCTTTTCCCTGCAAAGCTATCCATTTTCCAATAAACCCTCCGGCAGCACAGGCAGTGATAATTCAGGTCACAGGTTTTGACAGAGAAACCACATTGTCAGCAAGTCACTGCTAATGAAAATGGTTTTTTCTTCCTCCTTGTGCATTTCTTCACATGTCCAGACCTCCACTGCTTGGAGTGGGAGTAAAAGATTTGTTGCAGCAGTATCTTAGGAACCCTCTAAATCTTTGCATGGGGCTGGCCTTTCGCTGAACTTTTAAATCCACAAAGCGTGGGGTGAATTCAGGACATGAACAAGGTGAGCAGCAAAGTCACAGCCCATGCTGAGCAGTCTGGAGGAGGCATGATGCAAGAGAAGGAATTTGTGAGGGCATCTCCAGGATCTCTGCAGGGGCTGAATGAGGACGTGGGATGGTAGGAGCAGCAGAGCATGGGGCAACTCCTGGTTTCCACACAGAAATTCAAGGATGTTTTGGCTGCCTCTCAGCTGAGGTGGCAGAGGAAAGGAGGACACTTTCTTCCTGTTGCTCCCTCATGCACAGGGATAGGTGAACACATGACAATGAATTTACACCAAACCTGACATTTTTCAATCACGTGATGTTCCACCCCAGAATCAGTGCACTCAAATCTGTTTGTTCAGAAAATTAAACCAAAAAAGCTCAAATGAGTGTCAGAAGATAACTAGACAGCAGGTCCTCTAGTGTGTGGACTTGAGCACCTTGATCCACACACCTCTTGTGTGAGGATCATGAGAGCTCAGGGCTGAGCTGAGGCCACAGACAGGTTCTTGGAGGCAGTCAATTGCTACTGCCAATGTCATCTCTATAAATCAGCTATATCTCAATTGATTTCAGTGACATTCTGCTGGATTTATACCTGAGAGCAGACACTGACCTTAAGCACATGGTCTGAACAGGGCCATTCCCACTCAGCTGAAACCATTTGGAGCTTTTCCAATGCCATTTGATTGGCATTAAGACTCGATCCATAATGGGAGAGTATATAATAGCCTGAGAATAGAATCAAATAAATCTAATCTGGGTCAGATCCTCAGACAGGGATGGTGATGGATCATAAGCCAGCTCACTGCAGGTTTTAACTAAGGACATGGCTCTTTAAATGTCACTGTGAAAATCCCATATTTGATTACATAATAATATTTTAATTTGAGCTTGTTCCTCAACAGCACACATCTTCCTTCCTCATTAAAATTAATAAGCTACTTTCTCTGGGAAAGACAATGCCCACACCTGTGTTTCAGGAAGAAGGTGACAAGAAAACAAGGACGACATGACAGTTAGGAATGCTCAAAGACCTTCCTCGCCTTAATGCAATGCAGAGAACAATTTTGCACAGCTCCTTTGCTGGAGCAGTTCTCTCCCTTGGGCTCTCCAGTCTAATTTCTATGACCCTGTGAATTTAGTGTACACACAATGCGTGACTGATGCTTCTACATGGAAAAAAAAACACATTAATTTTTTATTCTCACCAACCACAAAACTAGAAAACTGCTCCCAAGATTGTGTGAAAGTTCATCCCTGGAAAGACATTTGACTTTGGTGGGTGGATTTGATCACAGATTAGGTTTGAGAAGGCAGGAAGGAGGGAGGCAGCGTTGGCTAGATTTGAGGAGTAATTACACATTTTCCCTTCAGAAGTGAGGAGATTGGTGGGATGCAAGTGGAGGAGATAGGAAGGGAAGAGGGGCTATGGGATCCACAGATCAGACTGACTCATGACTGATGGATACAGCTACTACCACGTCCTGGGGTTTATAGCTGTGCTCTCTCTTTCCTTCTTTCCTTGGACTGTTCTGCTGAGGCAGTGTTGTTGGGCTGACAGATGGAAATCCTCTCCCATCTGTGCCTAGGGTGGCATGGCAGTGGCAGTGGTTGCTGCTGGGGAGGCTGGGTCCAGCAGCTGGGGGGAGGAGAGTCTGGCACAGCTCTGTGCCAGGTCCCAGCAGCACGCAGGCTGAGTGTGCATCCCCTGCAGGCACACACAAAGGGCACACCTACACACCACAGATTGCACACGTACATAAATCCTGGACACTCGGGGTACAGACACACAGAGGGCACACATGAAGATGGTAAGCACTTGGAGGCACCAGTCCCTGGGATCACAAGCCCAGTTCAGCTGTTATTTCAGACCAACTCGCTCACACAGAACACTCTCTGGGACTGCCCTGGTCTCTCCAGCCTCCTTTGGTCTTGGCCTCAAAGGCTTGCTGACCCCCTTGCTCTCAGGCCATGTCACCTACTCCCTGGCTGGTACAGCTCCAGCTTCACTGGTGACCACAGACTGACCACTGCACCACTGTCACGGGGATCCCACGGCTCCTGCTCCCATTCCAGTTGCTGCACTTGGAACTGTCCCCATAAACAAGCAGAGAGTGTCTCACACAGGAAAAGGGGGTTTAAATGAGGTTTGAAACAGTGTTTGTTGAGGAGACAGGACAGAGAGTGTTCATGAGGCACAGAGCATGGCCAGGCAAGCACAGTCTCCAGCAACCTGTTTACACTTGACCAGCCGCTTTATCCGCTTATCCTTCTGTTTTCCAACGCTTGTTCCTCCTTGCCTTTGGTTATTCCTCTCACCATCCCTTAACAAGCCTTTCACAATCCAAAGATGTTGTTCCCATGCATCCCCATGCAGAGACCCTCCTCAGTCAATGAGGACACCCAGGGAGCTGCTGCCCACAGCAGGGGTGCCCCTCTATGGGGCCAGAACTCCTTATGGACAGTCCTGGCAGGTGTTTGTGCCTCTGACTGGGACACTGGGGCTCCCCCACATGCCTTGTGTCTCCTGTGGGTGTGGAGATGAGCTTCTTGTGCTGTCACAGTTACAAGGATGGGATGGGAGGAGGCAAGAATGGAACATCCTGGCGTGGTTCTGTATTGCTCATGGGTCACCATAATGGAAAATCCAAGATGAAGTACAAAGAACCAAAACCACAAAAAACCAAACAACAACAACAACAACAACAGCAGCAAACATGCTTGCACACTTCCAAAATTTTTTTGCGAATCATAAGGGCTTTAGGGAAGGGTCTGACTGTCCCAACCCATTCAGCCTCCACACTCCTGTTTGGTCTCAGATGACAAGGGCTGTCATCCTTTGGTGTTGTGTAGCCTTTGTGAAAATGTGCTTCCTCTCAACACCTGGCAGTGCTGCTGCTGTGAGGTGACAGTGCTGCTGCTGTGAGGTGAGTGGAGAAAATTAATCATAAAAATGGGTGGAACAGAAAACCCAGGAGTAAAGAGGGTACTGTGAGCAGAGCTGAGGTTTGGGGACTCCTGTATTGTTTAGTTTAAAACTGGAACCTGTATGATATAGTCTATTCCTCTGTATGATGCAGCAAGCCAAAGTTAACACTTGGGTTGACTATGGCTCATTTTTCACACTAGCTTAGGACAAATTTTCAGGATGTTTAGATATTAAACTTGCACTGAAAAAATGACTATAAAAAAGCTGTCTCTGAGTCTTCTTCACTGCATAAGGAGAGATTTGGCCACCAGTAAAATTCTGCCTCATTCCATCCATGTGGGATTTCTTTGCTGAGCTGTGAGACATGGGCAAGATAACAAGGAGTGGAAAAAGGGATCAGCAGCCTGCTGGGTCACATCTGTTGGTTTTCACTCCACAACCAAACATCTACTGTCCTGCCAGCATCTTCCCCCTTAAAGTGGTAATAGAAAAATTGTGAAGATATGCTTATTGGATTCTAATTAAAATTAACTGTTTCAAATAACTCCAATCTGTGCAGAGGGTAGATTTAGCAATGCAGGGTCCAGTGATGTTATGCCTCATAAAAATGTAAATATTAGGGTAATGCTCAGGTTAATCAACTTCAGTATGATTAGATTTTGCTGCTGCTGATCTTTCCCACTGGAATATTGTGTCTTAGTTTCCAGACTCCTCCATCCACCTCAGATAACACAGATCTGAAAATCCCCTGTCAGCCTGGGGTGCCCATGATTTCCAGACTTTCATGATAGAACAGGGAGTGGTACCAAAATCCAAGACGGGAACTTGGGAACTGATACTTGGTTACAGACCCTAATATGTAATAGTAGAGTAGAGAGCCTCAGGACCCCCTATGGCTTCCAAACTCAGAGGTACCATGCAAGTTTAGAGTTTAATGGAAGATTGCTGCAATGAATACAGTCCCATGGATGTTTCATACGAGCATTTTCTAACAAAACTCAGCTCTAGAAACTGCATCATCTTTATTGTCTTCTGGTTGTGCTCAATTTAAAACACTAAGCCACATCCTTCTGAAGTCTCTCTTATGGTTAGGAAAGACCAAATTGACCAACAATTACAAAAATTAGAAAATCCTCTAGGGTATTGTGAATCCTCTAGGAACAGAAGTGTCTTCAGTGTCCAATAAAAGATCCACCAGACCTTTTTTCAATCTAGACCTATCAGGAAATCTTATATTTCTGTTCTGAGGTAACTTCTATTTCCATTTCCCTGTAAAGACTACATTAGACCCAAAGTCTGCTTTCACAGGCATGTTTGGTTACCATCTCATAGCTGATAACAAGGCACAGATAGACCAAGATTTTCCCTCCCTCACACTGGTACCTGATCTTGGGACTTATCTTCCTCTTCCATTCCTTTGATTTTCCTTGTTTATGCACGTTTATGGCTTATGGAAAACAGGAAATATAAAGGGGAACCAGACTGATTGTCAAAAGTTGAATATGAACTACTGAGAGGAAAAAAACCCAATCATTTATTATAATAGAGACCTAGGGCTTTGGGTGGGTTTTTTTTTTGCATTTTTGGGAAAAATCCCAAGGAGACTTCTGCTCTGGTGTCTGGCTTCATGTAGGGCAAAGGATCCTACATGAAGGAGGCAGCTACTGTGCCCTTTGGCAAGGACCTGATGGGCTGCCTTTTCTTGACAGCTGAACAACAGAGTAAGTGGACACAGGAAAGTTATATAGATTTGCTGTCATATAAATGGAGTTTGCACAAAGTGACAAATTCAGCAAGTGCAGCAGTGCTTTACCTTAGCCTCAAGGGAGGAGATGAAATAAGCATAAATACCTGCATTTAATGCCCCAGAGGAGGAAGATGGACAGACTATAGCCCTCTAGGGCAGCAAGGCTGGTACTGGGAGGTGTGCAGTATGGGATAAAGCATGTGTGGTAGCACAAGGTATCACAGGCCCAGAGTTCTGGTTTTCTCCTGTCCCATGACCTCATGGAGGGTTATTCCATAATGCTGAGCGTGGAATTCCATACAGCCAAGTTCTGTTTAAATGAATCCAGATGTCCCACGTGCCCACAAAGTATTCTTCTCAGAACAGTCATGTTTCTCTTTTCCCTTCTTTTTTCTAACATAGTCTGAAGTACAGCCCTCTGTGTTCCCTCCTTCAAACCTTTTTCTCAACCAAGTCTTTGGCAGTATCTCACAACCATTAAAAAAGTGCCCAACATCATCACCCTCCTCCACTTCACCCAGTGTGTTATGTCCCATGGTACAGACTGAGAAAGTGTTTTATGCAAAACTATACAGAAAAACTGCAAGACACAGATGCAGAGCCAGAGGGTTGTCCTCAGGGTCTTCTTTCATCTGATGTGATGTATTTTGGAAGAGCTGTATTAGGTTGTGTGATTTAAAGGTTCACACTTGCAGAGGCAGAAGGACAAGCCATGAAACCATAATATCCCAGTCAGAGACACAAGACTAAAGTGGGCTGGAGACTAAACTGTTCCAGGAGAGCCTCATCTTATGGGCAGGAGGTAACACCCTTCCCAGGGGAAACAGCTCCCCAGCTCACCTCAGCTGGGAGAGGAATCCCTGCCTGGGTATGGGACACATGATAGGATGTAGAGGAAGAGCAGCGAGGGATTCTACAAGACCTGTTATGGGCTGAGGGAGAAACCAAAGACAGGGAGAGGGAAAGGATGTAACTGGTTTAGAGAGGAACAAAGGTGGGGAAATAGAGGGAAAGGGGGATTGAGTGGCCAGACCCATGTAAATAAGTTGCCAGTTAGTGTGCAGGACATGCTCGTGAGCAATGAGACCAGGGAAAGAGATTTATGGGGAGCTGTTAGCAAGGAGATGGGATGACCCTATTTTACAAGTAGATCTTTCTTCTGGTAATTGCTTCACACCTTGCTCTGGCATGGCACAACTGATGTGCTATTCTCACCCCAAAGCAGCACTAATGAGTGGTGAAGACAGGAATGCATCTTACTTTTCCATTCTACACTCTTTTTCTGTGTTTGTAGGGACACTTAACAGAACAGGCTGAGGAGTTCACCCTCTGAATTCCTTAGACTCTCTTGTGATTCTGATGCTAAAAGTCTCACTGAGAACAAAATCCAAATGGAATCATTTATATTAAAATCAGACAGATACAGACCCTAAAACAATTTGTTCATATAAGGAGACTTCAGACTTGAATTAACTTAAATTCAGTTCTAAATTTGCTAGTTAGAAGCCTAAGAGCTTACAAAATGCTTATCATGACATGCAAGTCCCACAAACCAGCAAAACACATAAATCCTGTCTGTGCTAATTATTTGGAAGATGACAACTTACATACACACAAGGGTCTGGGTTATGACCCTGAGGAACTGGTGGCTATAGCCAAAGGATGATCGGAATTTCCTGTTGGCTATAATTTCTTTGAGCTTGCTTTCACTGTGTTTGGTTCCTGCCAGGATTAAAACCATGATTTCTGAATCTGGAAGCCTTCCAATCTCTTGCTTGCCACCAGACTGATGTCCTTGTGAGGTTCACAGCAAAGATCAGATGCAGTGAAAGGGAGCTTTGTGTGTGCAGAGTCACAGGGACATTGAGAAGACCCACAGGGCTGAGCCCCCTGCCTTGGATTACTGCAGGTTTCTTCTCAATTAGCAGATGTTTTCATGTACATTTGCATTTCACTGAATGCCTGGGCTCTGCACAGAAAGACCTTCAGTAAGGTTGTTATGCAGCACACCTGCACTGACCAGTGTAAATTTTCTTCTTTGGGTAGTTTCTAAGTATTTGCAATTGCTTTAAGAAGCCATCTTTTCTGTTGCCCAGATATCAAGCATAGTTTCACATCAGACCTGCTCCTGAAGCAACCTGATTTATACCACACTCTTCTCATGCAGGGTGAAGTGACTCCTTGAATTGAACAGTTCTAGACAAATTATAATGCAATGGAAAAGAAGTATATTTGAGGTCTGTAGGCAGTTTTATGCCACTCAAAATATCACCCTTCTTCCTACAGTGATGTGTGCAAGTCCCACTGAAAGACAGCACTTCCCAGTTTATCTCACTGGCATTTGCTTTGTGGGTTTCAAATCATGATCAGGGTAAATCCTGCTTGTGTAGGAAAAGTACTTCTGCTTATAAGAAACAAAATTCAGTTTTGAACACATATCCATCCTCACACTGGCAACCTTTCTCTGTGTGCACACTAAGCTCCTCAAGGAAAGTGATGCCCTCAGCACTCACTGCAGGGCACAGAATGAAAATGGTTTGGTGTTTACTTGGATTATTGTAGGTTGAAGCCTCATTTCAAACTTGTGTATTAAAAGGCCTTAGAGTATTTATTTTCTCATTAAGCTATTCTTTCCTCAAACAACTGGTAACAATGTGCCTCCCTTAGGGTGGAAGTCTGTTCTGATGATATATCTAATGCTTCTCTGTAGCAGCTGATCTTCTCAAAATATCACATTGGATTGATAACCTTCAAGGAAGGATTGTACTGCATGTGATGACTGCTTCGTATTTTATCATGACAGTGAGAATTGTTTTAAGCTCTCCTACTTTTTCATCGCCTATAGGACCTACAAAGAGGTAGGTGGCACTTATGTATCACCTGCAGTGGTGGCTCAGGCAACTCTCCCACCAAATCTTGTGTCATTGGTGCCTTTGGTAATAATCTTGGGGCTCAGAAGGAGGCAAGCACGATTAGTAGGCATGAGAAATAGAGATATCCATGCTATCACTCAATGCATGCATGGCTTAAAATCTGCAGCAACTTTGTAAATATTTCTCTTAGGAAAAAAACCACTTTAATTTTCTGAGTTCTTTCATGGTCATTACCCACTATAGAGAAATCAGTACTCCTGAGCCAGTTTTTCAGAAGGACTTGACTTTCCCAGTCACACTAATTGAAACTGATGTACATGTGGGGTGGTGTAGTGTTCTTTGGGGGTGGAAGTCTGAGTTTTTTCATTATCCCAAATCTTATCTGTCATAGAATCTAATTAGGAGGAAAAAAAATCAGACATAAGCTGAAAAGGGTTTTTCCTAAGCCCTCTGAAGTCAATGGATGAGATCCTATAAAACTTCCCAGTCTCAGTGACTGGATCATATGCACCCACTGCTCAAAAGCCACAGACATTGCTGTGGATCTGGTGCTAAAAGGTCTCAAATCAGGGGCGGTGAAATCATTGTTTAGTTTGTTAGTGAACTTGGCACAGCAATGTAGTTCCCATCTTGCAGACTTACAGTGTTCCTGGCCATGTTTTTAATCACTATATTAATTCCCTGCTCCCTTCATTAGGCACATGTGTCCCACACAGCTCATACATAAGCATTTCAAAATATACAAAATGCCTCTAGTCCTAAGTCCAATTTTATTACATTCTTAAAAGTTTATTTTTAGAGTTAGCAGGATGGACAAATTCCACTCCATGCCTAAGTAGTGCATGACCTTTAGCTTTCCTTTAAATCAGGCTTCTCCATCTGTGTGATCTTTACGAATCAAAATGTCGTTCAATTAAATCTAATCTTCCACTTGCAACTCTTGCCAGGGTTTCCTCCACTGCTGCTTAGGGACCAGCTGACTGTGTGGACCAGGTTCCTGTGTGAACAGGAAAAGGCACATGGAGTGAGGAGAAAGTTTCTCACTTGTTATTTAAGTTGGTGTGCCACACTGCCCGTACATACCAACACTGGATCAGAACAGGGTTAAGTTACTCCAACTGCAGTGTAATTTTAATAATATAAAATGCAAACTATATTAGATTCATTATTAAGATGATGTTCCCCTTGCTCCTTCCTGTGAGCAGTAGGTGATAGTTACCAACTCTCTCCATGTCCTCCAGCAGTGGAGTTGCTTAAATCTCCTCTTCCCTGCTTCCTTTAAAGATCTTCCAGGTCTTTGAATTGCTGCTAAGCAAATGCATGCTTTGATACTGAAGTAATGAGCCTTATGGAAGAAAAATACCAGTATGTGTACATATGTGCAGCTCATATCTCTGTATATCTGTTCATGATTCAGTCTATCTCCAGCCATCCTGTCTAGAATTTATGGGTCGTTTCAATATTAAAAAAATTCGTAGTAGGTAGCAACGGAGCCCAGACTAAGTTTATGAGTCATTCTCTTCCTTCAAAGGACATACATTAACTGTTTTAAAATAACACAGCGAACTTCTGATCAACAGCTGAGACTTGATACAAGAATCTGAAAAACTGTGTGACAGACTTTCATGCCAGAGCTCCCCAAACCAAGTTTAATGTGTTTTCTGCTCTCTTTTAATCAAAGTTCAGTGACCCCTTTCTCGCATTCATGTTATACACAAAGGAGAAATATTGTATGGATTTTAAAACTGAGGTATACATCCAGATACCTAGAAACAATGCCTGAATGAGCCTAGGTGTAGTTCTCCCTGGACACCTTTAAACACACCCCATAAAGGTGTCCACATTTGTTTCCAAGAAGAAAACTGTGGTGTAGCTCCTTGTATTAATTGCTGTAGCAATTGCAGCAAAGCCTCTTGGAGAGAGTTCTTTGAAGTTAGAACCATTGTCACTCCGTGAAGGGAAGGTCCTGGATTACTCCCCACACCCTAGTGACATATCCTGTTCTGCAAAAGGGGGGTAGGAGTGCCTCTGGTTTATTCTAAGTAATCTCTTATGAGCAGTACAAATTCTATACAACAGCAGTAGATAAACTCTAAGACACACAGCAATCTGGTCTTCCCATTGTCTGCACCCTGAGAATGGCAGGTGGATAAAATAATCTGGTTAGTTGTGATCAGTGACTCACTCCATTGCTAACCTCAGACATCCGGGGGGCCTTCTGAGCTTCTTAGCCAATATGTAAACAAGGTTCTGCCAGTTCTCTTGAGCAAAACTAGATAAAGCAACATCCTGAGCTCTGTTAAGTGAGGAGCCAGAATCTACTTTATGGGGCTGTGATCAAGCTTCTTTCCTGACAATAAGATTAAAAGGGAGTCTGAGAAATAGGTAACAGTGACATCACAGTGAAGCAGGTATACAGACACACATTAAAGGACAGGAGCAGTGACAAAAAGTCATTCTCTGTTAGCAACCAATAACTAGAGTCACATGTGGACAAGGGCTTCTTAGGGAGCAACAGGTTGTTTCATTCAGTAAAGGGATAATCTGCTTCATTCTTTCACCCTTGATGGATAAAGTTATTTTCTGAAGGTGAAGTGGATTATTCCATATGTGGAAATTGGATTATGGCTGAAGGAAATGGAGCACTCTGCTGTTTCAGCTCATTAGACAGAGGATTAAGCTTCACCTTCCTGCAGATCTTCTTGGTCCAGGTGCTGGAGACACACGCTGTGAGTGATGCCCACTGATGAGGTTCAGGGCACAGGTAAGAGCACCTGGCAATTCTTTTGCTGCTGTAGATGTGAAAGATGATCAGGATTTGACAACTGTCCAGGGAAACCCCTCTACTTTGTGTTTGACTAAACCTTCAGGGTTTGTTTTCTTAACATTCTATTTCTTTACTTAAGAAAGATTAATTTTATTGTCTTCCTGTGCCCTCTTTCAACCAAGTATTGGAGGTGGCTTAGGTTTTGTTTGAAGAAGTCAGCTGATACAGCTGAATAATGTGATCACTGGATCTGGCTTAGGCCCTTGTGAGCCTTTGCCATTGCTAATGTTCCTACTTATGACAACAAGGCTCTCTTGTTACCAGCTCAGAAACAGGTCTCTGAGACCATCTCCCCTCTGGGCAGAAGATATGTTCTGTCAGGACCTTTCAGTCTCATCTCCAGCTCACCTCCAAATGTATTGCAAAGCTACACTACAAGTAATGGTATGAGAGTCTTGTAATGGGAACCTTGTGCACTTCCTCCTTCCCTTTCCATTGGCACTGGAGTGATTGAAGGCTGTCTTTCCAGCCCAATTCAGACAGAAGTGACAGATGAAATTTCAGTCATTTCAATTATAAATGGGCACCAAAACCAAAATATGTGTCTCTAGCACCAAAGGAAAAGCAGCATTTGATACTGAAGGAGAGACTGTGACTGCTGCCATATGTCACTTCTAAAAATGAATGAGCAGCAAAGGAGACTAAGGGCCCCACAGAGGGGCAATGAGAGAGGACATGTCATAATAGGTTCATAATAACCCAAAAAGGTCTCACAGGTCTTATTTGGAGAGACTACTTTTCCCAGTATACCTTCTGCAAAGTTAAAATTTCTGCTGATCTCCTTCTCCTTCTCCTTCTCCTTCTCCTTCTCCTTCCCCTTCCCCTCCCCTCTTTCAGAGATGTACCCAGAAGCTCAAGAAGCTGATGATTTCTTTTACCTTTCCAACATAAGTGAAACAAAAGATTCACTAGTGAAAGAGCACTACTGGCAGCCATAAATTAGATTCTGAAAAGTCAAATTCCTGCTGTTTTATCAGTGAATATGGTTCTTGTTGCACATGGGGCTTTTTGGAGAAAGAGGGCTGCAGGGAAGGATGTAAAGGCAGTGAGATCCTTTTCCTAGGCTGGGTGGCAGTGATAGATGTGCAGTGTAGGGTTATCACATCCATTTGTTTTCCAGTGTTTAAAGGCTGTAACTCACCATAAAAATATAGTTTTTGCCTGCCCTTTCATATCTTCTTATAAAATACAGGTGATCTTCTAGTCTAAATTTGGCAAGTACATGCTGTTGGCATAAAAGGTTACAAATAAGAAGTGATTTGGCAACAACGATAATCAAAACCTCTGTGGAATCAGCTTTCAGGCAAATCTTGAATGCAACCTTACAATTAATTGTTTGTTTGTTTTTTTTTAAACCAACCCTAAAATAAACTCTTGTTTGGGTAAAGGATTTCCTTGTCATCTAATTGTGTTCTGCTCACATCTGATCCCCAGGGGCATTCTCTGCTGATGTAATGATGATGATAACATTCTTCACCTGGAAATTACCTGTGATTGCTGTGGTTTTGTTCTGTGATAGTGGCTCCACCGAACCCTTACAGAGAGCAGCCAGAGAATGACTTGTGTGCTCTTCACCTCCCCTGGGGGGCCCAGGGACATGTGAACATCATTGTTTGTTCTCCTGGGGTTCAGAATGTCTTTGGGAGGGGTCAGGTGTGCTTGGACACAGGTGTTGAGACACTTAAGGTACCCACTGTGGGATGGACTCACCTTGCAACAGCTCATGGGGAGCTGCTGCTCATGAGATGGACTTGGAGAAGCTCATGGAGACTGAATGCTAGAACAGATATAGGGGTACAAAAATGTGACTTGCTTTACAGATCTACTTTGCTAGTCAGTAGAAATACTAACAAATCAGAAAAAGAAGCCATTCCTTCTACACCTGGATGTTTCTATCACTGCCTAATCACATGCCTTCCCAAAATAAGAGACACCTTATCCTTTGCCTCACCATCTGTAGCATTTACCCTGGTTTACCTGTAGGATTTACCCTGATCACACAGCGCAGCAGCAAGGTGAAGAGGTGCAGGACGTTTTCTGACCTCCCCTGACTGTCACAGTGACACTGGTGGCTTGGTTCTTTTCCCCAGGACTGAGATTGACAAGAGACAAATTGTTTTTTTGTGCTCAGGCTCAGTTTATTCTTTCTTATCTATATTACATATATACAGACTACAAGGAGCTATGTACACTAAGCTAGTAAGGTACAAAATGGAGAACAAAGAAGCTCTCCAAGGTCCTTTGTGTTGATTTGCCCAATAATAAAATACCAAGTAACTTATTTTCTTTAGTGACCAAATTACCTGACACCTGTACACTACACTGTGGATTTCTCTATCCAATCCCTTAATATTACCCAAAAACCCCAGAAGACAAAGAAGAAGGAGAAGGAAAAAAAGGACAATGCTCCAAATCCTCCATCTTGCATCTCACATATTAATATAACTTAAACTCCAAACTTTAACTTTTTCACCCAGTGGCTTAAGATAACTCTATCTAACTTACACACTCATATTATTCATTATTCATTTCTTAACTTTAGAAGCTGTCTCTGTGGTTTTAGGCTAAACTCAGTGGTCTCTTGGGTGTCAGAGCCTGGCAGCACAGATAATGGAAAATTTCCTGTACCTCTGACTCCAACACCTGACCACTATATTCTGGCCTCAGCATGAGATATTACCCTTTTCACACCTAAATTTGCAGAGCTACTGATGGCCCAACCATCAAACAGACAAAACTTGAACTTCCCTTGTGCCAACACACAGAGGAGGCACTAAAGGCACTGCAAAGTATTATCAACAGAACTTATTAACAAATAACCAAGCAGAAGGATTTATTGCACATAAATTCTGAAACCAATTATATCTCCTTTGGGGCTTGGGTAATGAAAAGTCTCCGGTGTGTGCTTTCAAAGCACCATAAATCTGATGTATTCTTCAGTGCCCTCACCTAGAAAATGTGTTGGTGTTGTAGGCTGCAGCAAGCTGGATGCACTGGTTATTGCCACCCAGATACTCTGAACTGGCAGCAAAACAAAGGATTCTATTTAGGATCTGCACACTTTTTAGTAGTTTGAGGTTTTTTAATTGTATTTTGATTTTTGGTGTGGCTGCTGTTGACTAGCCTTTGGTGAGGGTGTTTGTCTGTTTGATCATTTAAAAAAAACCACAATGGCTGCTTCCTGAAGGACCTATTTTGAGATGTGTTTAATTTAATTTCTACTGTTGCTGCACATTCCATTGTTGAGAGGCAAAGACTTAGTTTCAGATAAGCATTGTTAAAGTGGAGGCCGGGCTGAAATGCCCAGTTAGTATGTATTTTGACCTCCTGCTTTAGGGGATGGGCTGTGTGAGGCCCGGATGAAGGTGTCCCACCCCAGACCCCTTGTGAGGAGCGGCCCAGGAGTTCTGATTGGGTTTGAGCCCCTGGAGTTCCTCCTTTATTGTGTTTTTAGTGGTCCCTGACACTAAACTCCACCCTTCTGTCCATCAAAACCCCTCACCCCACCTGTGTTCAAGGCTTTCTGTCTCTGAATCTGAGTTTGTTCCCATGCTGAATAAATGGTTGCATGAACAGATGCCCATCTCATTCTTATCCTGAGCTGGGTCTCAGTAACTTCCCTGGACGTGATCCTGCGGTTTTGGACTGCAACATTCCAGCATGCATGTGGATTCCTCTCCATGGCTAAACACTCCTCATAGCTGTAGTTGTAGAGAGATGAGAGGACAGAATCTTCAATGTACTTAAGTCTTTTCATCTTAAAGCACCTGAATCTAAATTGATCATAAATTTAAATTTCAAAACATTCTATATGCCAATCCCTTTGAAGAAAAAAAAATAGGAATAGTGGAGAGAGTATGTTTAGTTATTACAATAATTACAAGA
>NC_031769.1:143456267-143464662 GCF_001522545.3 Parus major
TAGATATAGATATAGATATAGATATAGATATAGATATAGATATAGATATAGATATAGATATAGATATAGATATAGATATAGATATAGATATAGACGTAGTAGCCTGAATAATTTTACAGATGGTGAGGGAAAGCATGGCTGAGAAATTGCCAGTCTGCAACTAGATCCAGCAAATAGGAGAGGTGGGTCAAAAAGCTAAGCCTAATGGCCAGGGTGTTTGTGCAGGTAGCCACTTCTGCTTGGCAGTTTTAACTTGGGGCTTGGGGGAGTGAGCAAGAAAGCATTAGCTCATTGTAGTTCCATTCTTAGTCCTGAAATTACCTCCTTCTTTGTGGCCTCGCTTTGTTGCCATCTTTCTTGATAGAAGCATTTGGGACTAAAGGCTTTATTGCTCTGCAATATGTCTTGCAATATGCAAAATGCATCCTACATTTGCTGTACCAGGTCCAAGATCAACCAGACAACTCGTAGGGCATACTCTAGCTCAGCCTTGTTCGCAGGTGGAGTTTTGAGCAGGTCTCTTTGCTACTTGCAGCAGTCATCCAAATTTTAATTGATTCCTCAACAAGATGGAAATGACAGACTGACATTTTTTCTATAGGGTCTGCTCTGTTGGATATCTGTGGAAAGACAGTCAGCAAGGTGGATTTCTGGACTACAGTGATGTAAGAGGATAATAGAGCTGAGGAATTACTTTTAGTGGGAAATGATGTGGTGCTTAGCTCATGTGTGTCTCAAGCTGCTACTGCAATCTTGGGGCAAAGGGAATGCACTCAGAAAATGTAAAACACCACGTAATTAGATCACCTGAAAAAGAATTGTTATGGGAGACTGAACTGAGGAGTAGCTATCACTGCTCTAGTTCTTGGTACTGGGTAGTACTAACCAGATAATTAACAGTGGAGAATGTTTCTTGACTTCTGCTGCAGCGATGTGCTCTGCCTCAAGCCACAGAGCTGGGCACCACGGGGAAGAAGACAGAGAGATTTGCCAAGCTTTGGGATCCAGGCTGTAGGTACCAGTCATGACTTGGTTCCTGTACCTGGCAGCAAAGTTCAAAGAGAAGAGGAGCAAAAGGACATAAAACCAACAGGAAATGGAGATGGGAGATTGGCACACTTGACTGATATGTGAGATTTGTTAGGTAGAGAGAAACAAGATTTGTGATTCTTTATCTTTTGACAGCAGCGTGGAAGGAATGGAGAAATGCAACCAGAGCCAAAGGGGGATGTTTATAATTCAACTTTCTGATCAGGACTACATAGAAGGGGGAGGGGTAAAAAGATAGCGAGGGTTTGCTCACAAGAAGAAAGAACAGAAATAGCATCTGTCATAGGAAAGAGAGGTTCTTACTAAAACTCAAACTACTGAAACTGTCAAGGAATCCCACCCTGGAGTAATTCACCTCCTAACTGTGCTGAATAAAATGATTACAAGATCTTAAACCATCTCTGTCACAGAATTGCAATGGGTTCAATCAACTGTATTCATCCTGATGCCACTATGATCCCAGCTGGGTGTAAGAGCTAGAAGGAAACTAAGCCCCTAGAGGAAAAACTGTCTGTAAGTTCCTGCTAAGGGCAGAGGAGGCTTTAATTTCATTCTTTCTTTCCTTCTCATATCCTTAGAAATATGAGGCTGAAACATGTTCCTTAGAAATATGAGGCTGAAATGTGTTCTCAAGTCTCAAAGAGACTGCTTTGACTGTTTTGCTCCCAGGAGAGGCAGTGCCTCTCATGTAGCACAAGAAAAGCATTTATGATGATTTGGTTTGAGATATCTATTTGCTGCTGATGGACTGTTGCTGGGCAGGACATATCTTTATATTAATTCAGCCTGGGGATAAGGGTACATACCCCTCTTTAATTACATCTTATTTCCATGGAAACATTTGCTGTTCTGAAAGTATTGTTTGTTTTCTTCTCTGGTCCACTCTGTTCAGCAACTTTCTCCATCTCCTTTTTCAGGCAGCACCTTTTCATACTCTTGTTCCAATTAATTTCCTCTCGTCCCAGTTTCTATCTTCTTTCAGTCTCCTCCCATTTTCTTCTCCTCCCATTTTCTCCCAATTTGCCCTTTTGTCTCTTGCTCTGGTTTAGTGTCCTTCTCTCTGTCCTCTCACTTTGATCTTCCATCTCTCTTTGTCAGATTTGTCTTCTGCACAATCCCCTTCACTGCCTCTTTCCTTGTTCACTGTTCCCAGCCTCCCCTGGTGTAGATCACTGTCTTCTGCTGCAGCTTGTCTGGTGGCTTGAAACAGAGCTGACCTCTCCACACAGGAACCAGAGATCTGAGTTTGATCCAAGAGACATCTTAAGACTTAGATGTTTCACTTGTGACAGCAGACACTCCAATTGCCTCTGGAGACTTGTCTCTCTGGGTCACTTTAAGCTGTCACAGAGGTATCCAGTTAACTACTGCAGTTCTCCATGTCTGATCTATAGCTTCAGATTTTTTAGCCTGTTCTCTCTTTTCCTGTGAGTTGTGGGTGGGAACAAGCTACTTCCTTCTACACCTGGATCATTGTGAGGAAAAGGAGATCTCTGAAGGGAGCTTTAGTCTGCCTGGCTCTCCATGAAGACACTCACCTGAATGAAGCATGCTGCAGAAGAAGGCCTGGGCATGGCAAAGAGAATTCCTGAGCAGCAGGTGTCCTGGAAAATAGATAATTTCACAGTGTGACCTCAAATGAAAGGCATGCAAAGGCAGAGAGCTCTGGGGAAAAGTTTCTGCAGGAGACCAAGTGGTACAACATTTACAGAAAGCCACTGAGGCAATGAATTTATTAGATTGGAAGAAAATGGACAAAATTACAACTGCTTTGTATCTCCCAGGCATCCCTTGGCCCTCTGCCTCTCCAGGTGAGCCTCATCTGCCTACTCAGCTACAATCATAGAATGGTTTGGGTTGAAAGGAAGCTTAAAGATCAGCTACTTCCAACCTCTTTGCTAAGGGCAAGGACAGAGTCCACTACACCAGGTTGTTCAGAGCCCCATCCAATCTGGTCTTAAATGCTTCTGGGATGCCCACTTCTCTGGGCAACCTGATCCAGTGTCCCATCAGCCTCACAGGAAACATTTTTTTCCCAACATCTAATCTAAATCTCTTCTTTTTAAGTCTGGAAGTCTTTCCCCTTGTCTTGTCTCTATCTGCCCATGTAAAGAGTCTCTCTTCATCTTTTTAAGTTGTTTCCTTTAGGTACTGGAAAGCTACCATAAGGTCTCCCTTGATCCTTCTCCAGGCTGAATAACCTCAACTCTCTCAGCCTGTCTTCACAGCAGAGGTGCTGCAGCCCTCCTCTGGGCCTGCTCTAACAGGTCTATGTCTTGTGCTGAGGACCTGCAAGAGCAGCTCCAGAGGAAGGTCTCACAAGAGCAGAGCAGAGGGGCAGAATCCCCTCTCTTGGCCTGCTGCCCATGGAGCTTTGGATGCAGCCCAGGATGTGGTTGGCTTTCTGGACTGCCAGCATACACTGCCAGGTCATGTCCAGCTTTTCATCCAAAAGGAACCCCAAAACCTCTCTGCAGGACTGCTCTCAATGAGTTCTTCTCCCAGTCTCTACCTGTGTCTGGGATTGCCCCAACAAAGTTGCAGCACTTTGTGCTTGGACACTTGCTGAACTTTGTGAGGTTCACATCTCAAGTTTGTGCAGGGGCCTCTGGATGGCATCCCATCCTTCTGTTGTGTCAGCTGCCCTGCTCAGCCTGGTGTCCTCTGCAGGTTTGCTGAAGGTACACTCTATTTCCCTTTCCATGTTACTGATGAAGGTGTGGAAGGTATGGAAGAGTCCCAAGACACACCTGAGGGGCACCACTCATCACCAGACTCCACCTGGACAGAGGAGCCACTGACCACAACCCTCTGGCTGCTTCCATCCAGACAATTCTTCATCCACATCAAATCCATGTCTCTCCATTTGGAGATAATCACATTGTGGTACATCAAAGGCCTTACAGAACTCTAGGCAGATGGCAGCAATCAGCCTTCCCTTGTTGCCTGCTGCAGTCACTCCATCATATAATGTCACTAGATTGGTCAGACTGAATTTTCCCCCTCAGTGAAGATATTTAGATCTTTTTAGCCCTTCAGATCTATGGACCAAGGCACAGGATGTTCTCACTAAGCCTCATTAGTCTTCAGCTTTCAACTTTACAACAGGGCTTGACACTGAAAGCTCTTATCCTCAATTTGCAGTGCACCTCTGCAGATGAAGGAAAACGTGGTAGTAGGGTCTCTGGGGATGCTCTGCTATTGGAAAGCAAGAGGAACCCTTACTCTTCTCAAAGGTTGTGTCAAGACAGCAGGCAATTAAGCATAGTTTTAAGTGAATTCCTTTAAATCTTAATAAAAGCAGAGGAATTCCCCACAGAAAACTCGTAAGTTCTTCTTACTGACAATATATGTGCCCAATATAAACCACAGCAGACTCAGAAGACATCCTTTATTGTGTAAAAGTTCGCAGCTAAAGAAAAAGGAATGTCCTATATTTATAACTGGGTCTGTGCTCTTTTCCCTCTCTCTCCCTTGACTCCATTTAACATTCCCAGAGGACGTACTGATACTAATGGGAAATGTTCTGGACTGGATTAAAATGACAGTTCATCCAGAAGATGCATGACATTAAACAAGATAAAGCAAAGGGTTGGTAGCCCAGATTACTACAATACTGCTCTAACACATACACAGCACAATAAAATATGATATAAACTCAGCTAATCTGTCAACACAGGATGAGTAAGTACTAGAAACCTGAAAGTTGTTTCAATTTTTCTCACATTAAAAATGCCTTCAAAATTGGTAATGTGTTAAACTGACGACCACTTGTGAAATGATACCATGACAGTATTCATGGCTCTCCCTGGATTTTTCCATCTGGCTGCATGCCTGGTGGCATCTCTCCCCCTGAAAATCCCAGCAAGCAGTGGAAGGGTGCTCAAAGACTTCCACTGCATTCAAGTTTTTGTCCTGGAACAAACCTCATGTCATTTCTTGTGAGGGTTTTGTCTGGCTGCAGCCTTAACACAACACACTGGACAGGACCCAGGCAGGGCAGGGAAAGGGACACAGCCCCTCTTCCTCTGTGCTCCTCATTCTCTCAGTTCCCCAACAAGGATGTCCCATTTATTCCCATACTTTGGCATTTCATTCTGCTTCTTGTTGAGTTTCTTCTCTGTTTTAAAGTCACTTAAAGGACTTATTTCTAAAAGATGTGATCTGTTGTTCTACAAAAGGAAGGAAAAATTCCTCTACCTGGGGAGGAACAACCTCATGCACCAATGCATGGTAGAAAACACCATGGAAACCAGAGATGGAAATCAATTTTGTACTACAGGGGGGTCCTGGTGGGCACGAAGTTGAACATGAGCAAGCACCATGTGCTTACAACAGAGAGGACAATTGTGTCCTGGGCCTAATCAGGCAGAGCACTGCCAGCAGGATGAGGGATGTGATACTTCTTCTCTACTCAGCACTGGTTGAGACACATCTGCAGTGTTGTATTCAGAGCTGAGCTGCCAAACATGTTTGAGAGTCCAACAAAGGGCAGTGAGGATGGTTAAAGCAATGCAGCATTTTTGATATGCAGAAAGGCTGAGAGAACTGGGTCTATTCAGCCTGGAGAAGAGAGGGCTCAAAAGGACCTTATCAATACAGATAAATACCTGAAGGTAGGCTGCAGATTAGATGGAGCCTGTTCCTTTTCCGTGATGCCCAGTGCTAGAAACAGAGGCAAGGGGCAAAGACTGAAACAAGAAGTTTTGTTTCAGTCTTTGCCCCTGACTGAAAAGGGGGGCATTTTTTACAGGAGGTTCCCTCTGAACACCAGGAAACCCTTCCTTACTGCAAGGCTGACTGCATGCTGACACAGATTACCCAGGCAGATCAGGCAGTTTTCCTCATTGGGGATATTCAAGAGTCATTCATGCATATTCATCTGGACATGCTCCTCAGGAACTGGCTGTAGGTGGTCCTGCCTGAGCAAGGGCTTTGGGCTGGATGACCTCCCAGACTCCCCTGCAACCTCAGCCTTTCTGTGGTTCTGTGATTTAGACTGTAGAAATGTATATGCTGCTCTGTACTTTTTCTTTTTAAAGGAAAAAAGGAAAAATGAAAAAAGATTCTTTATGAATAGGCAGCAGCCTGAGATTCCCAGTAACAGAGACCTTCTTCTTCTCCACACCACACCTTTGAGGGACTCCTCCATGCTTCAGGCATGATGAAACAATTCAATTTTCATGGCCAGCCAGGCCTCTTCTGAGTCACAGACTTTGCAGCACTGGTTCTGTGGAGTGGCAGGCTCTGCTCAGCAGTGCTGGCCTGACAGAGAGGAGCTGCCTGCTGGAAATAGAAGCACAAGAATTGATTGCACATGTAGTGAAGGGAATAGCAAATTTCTTCAATAAGAATCAGGAATTTTTCACGCAAAGCACCCTCTCAGCCTGTCCAAGATGTTGCTGTAAGCTCAAATCAAGCCTCAGTCTATCCTACCTGACGAATCCCTTTTGGTGTGCTGGAGGCAGCAGTGCTGGATGCTGGTGGCAGCAGCTGCAGCACAGCTGTGGTGGCAACAGGCACAGATTTGGGACCTTCACATCTGTCCAGAGTAGAGATCATGTGTTGTTCTTTCTCAAGGGGTTCTCCCCACAGGAGCCCCGGGCAGCTGGTTACAACAAGTGAGGCTTTCAGAGCTCAGTTTTCCAGGAAGGGATAACACAAAGTAAAATGTCATGAAGACCACATGATGTGTGAAGAAAAGCTTGAGGATCAGTAATGCTGTGAGAAAGCATTATGAGCATCTGCTCTGAACAAGTCAGCAGCCCCAGCAGCTTTGCATTCAGCCCAGCTTCCTTTAAGAGGGGTTCCTCGGACCCTGGTCCCTGCCTTGTGCAGGAAGCTGCCATAAATCACTTGAATTTCTAGGTTAATGCTCAAGCTGAAGCAACAGAGCATTTCAGGATTCTCAGGATTTACAGCTCAGAGTCAATCACTTGTGTCAAGTCCTGCTTTTCTTGGGAAGTGCATTTCCCTGCTCCCTAAGGCAGCTGGGGAAGGAGAAGCCATGTGGGCTTCACCTTTGTGGGAGCATCCTCTGCCACCACCACACTCCCCTCAGCACCTGGACTGATGCTCACTGTCCTCCCACCTGCTCAGCAGGGCCAGGCTGTGCCAGCATCCTCTGTTGCACAGCCCACCCCATTCCAGGTAGAGATTTCTGGTTTTCGTCCCAGAAATGACATTTGTTTACCAGCAAAACAACAAGCATTCATTCATTGTCCTGCTCAGGTGGCATAAACAGTTTATTTGTCTAATACCTGACTCTAGGAGGTGGCCTTCTGAGCTTATTAAATTTTATCTGCCAATTTGCACTGAATTTTCCACAATTATTAATCTGTTATCACTTGGTAGTCTGATGGAACCTTTAAGAAATAATTCATAAGAGTGCGTCCAATTTCTTTTCCCCAAGCAATTCATGAAAAATATCAAAAAATCACAGCAGCTGTTTTCAGGTGCCAGGACTTAAAACAAATTCCTTTCTTTTAACTACTGTCTGAGATATTTGTGGAAAGTATTAGTAAGCCTGAGTGACCACAGACATTTGTGGCTTTGTGAAAATTGACTTTTGTTTCAGTAAAAAAAGAATAACCATTAAAATAAATATTTTAAACCCATGGCATGTTTTCAAAACCCACAGAGGTCTCTGGATGAAGGAAATGGTTTTTAAAATACCATATTTCAGCTGGAGGAGGGGGATTTCAAGAAGTTACAAACTTGAATATTTCTGGATCATGAAGCTATGGAGAAATGATCTCCAGCTGGCAGAAACACAGAGCAGAGCCAGCTGAGATCTTTGGAATTTTAATATTTGCTGCTTGCCATGGGGGCAGGCTCCACTCTGCCTGGGATTTAGTGTGAGTTTGAAGGGAAGGTTGTCCTGATCCTTGGTGGGAGCAGGGACAGATTCTCACAGGTGGGTTGGGCTTTGCTTGTGCTGAGAAGTTGCTTCACATTCTGTGGGAGGCCAAAACCAACATCTCTGCCTTCTTGGAGATGGTTCTTTAATCTCCTCACAGAAAAAGCCGAGTCTCGCTCTTTGGACGACTTAGGGTGAATTTTTGATGATGCTATTCAAAAGAAATGCTAAAAAATGGTAGCTTCAAGAGATATGGGAATTTCTGTTTTCTTCTCTCCCCTTCACTTATGCCTTGATTTACACTGCACCAGCTAAGTGGCACATACTGCACACACTGTGCAGTTTCACTATCTTCACTATCTTCAGCAAGGCTGCATCTGCAACAGTGAAAGGTGAAATTTCACACAGCAGTTTCCTGTCCACTTCTGAGAAGGGAAGTGTTTGTGTTTGGGGGTTTTCTTTTTTTTTCTTATTTCTTTTTTCCTT
>NC_031769.1:143464692-143529790 GCF_001522545.3 Parus major
TTTTTTGTGGGTTTTTAAATTATTTTTTGGTGTTTTGTTTTTGTTGTTGTTTTGTTTCTTTTTTTTTGCCCTCCTCTCTTTTTCATTTTTATCTTAGCCATTTTATGGGTTAAATTCTGTGGCCTCACATCAATGCAGGCAGGATGTTCCACCAGCCTGACTGCAACCCATGTCACATGCCACAAGCACTGTGTACATGTATCTGTTTCCCTCTTCCTCACTCCTCTGACTCATAATGGCTCATAAAAACGTTGATTTTAGATTAAATGCCAGATGGGTCATCTTTCACACAGGAGAACTTAAAATCACTTCAAACCCTGGACTTCAACTGGATATTATCAACATTTTCAATAGAAGGAAAATATGCATGAAAGGAAAAGGAACACTGCACACATAGACAAATATTCCCAATAATTCTGGAATTTCCACTGGATTGTCAGTTTTTAACTGGAGTGTACAACTGATGGATAAAAGTACATGGGCAGCAAAGACAGGACAGTTGGTTGCATGACATCTGTCTAAGGAAACAAAATGTTCAAGCCCCTTCACATTTCACTGCTTTGTCCAGGAATGTGTAGGTGCAAACCCCTGTTTAACCAGAGACCATTACCATGCTGAGTATGATACCAGTAACTCATCCACAGCCAGCATCTAACTCCCAAATATTTTCATCTTGGACACATTTTTCAAGTTTTTGTCTTCCCCTGTGGAAAAGTCTTGTTTATGCATCCTTTCCATGTGCTGGGCAGCAAGGTTTCATGAAAGGAATCCCCCTGGGGTTCAATGAGGGGAGTTCAATTCATTCCTCTTGATGTTCCTTGCTTCTGTGGTTGTCCAAACTAAACCACAATCCAAATTTTTAAAGGATGACTTAAAAGATACATCTCACCCCTCAATGACATTGGGATCTAAGTGCTTAATTTACTTTTTTAAAGAATATGAGTGATGAAAAAAACATGACATGATTTTTCAGGATGAGAAATGGATGTTTTTCTAAAAGGAGGCAGCAATGGTAGACTTAAAAATGGAGCCCTTTTAAGGATTAATATACACACTTCCAAATTTTCAAAGCTTCATTAGTAATTCTGGGTACACAACTTCTTTTATCAGACACACTTGAGAGCACTGAGCATGGTGAATCCTTAAAACCCATGTCCCTCCAAGGTGTCTCAAGACACCCATCAAAAAATACAGTCAATTTGGAGCACAAGTCACTTCACAGATCTTTTATTGCTTCTAAATAGCTGCTGTCATCCTGTACAAAATCAATACAGAAACTCCAGACATGCCATCCCAAATAACTGCATTTGGGGTGGAGTTATTTGGTAGCAAACAGCACTGTATGCCCTACAAAACCCTTTAAGTATAATAATGGAAGCACTGAATTATTTGTGAACTGTCATTTCTGATTTATATCAAATGAAATATTCTCCTCCAGTCTTCCTAATTACCAGTATATTTTATTCCCTCTTTTTTAAACAATATCCGGGAATATTTACTGAATGTCAAATGCCTTATTTCATATAATTTTCAGTTTGGGAGATTAGATCATTGCTAGTTCTGGAGATGTTGCTTTGAATTATTTGGAAGGTATAAATCTATAACATTTAATGAATTTCAGGAGTATTTTTTCATTAAAAATGTATCACAGGGGTTCAGTGTGTGATTTCTTGAGTCACATTAGGCATTTTTAATTAATTTTTGAACTTGGCAAAGTGCTTTTTCTCCAGTGTGAATAAGTTGTCTGCCAAAGGGAGCTTGTGATACTCTGAAATGCAACTTAGGCTGTCTAGCTTGTGCTTTGACTTATAAGAAGGAAAAAAGGGTGTGGGGACACACATGTGAGTGCTGCTCTATGACACTCAAGTGCACATTATTTCCCATTATGAAAATACTTTTTTTTTAACAATGCCAACTTCTTGATTCCTAAAATACTAAACCAAATCATAAATGGGCTATGACACGGTCCTCAGTTTCTACATAATAGCATGTTCTATATTCCATAAATTAAGCTGACAGAAATTTCATTTTAAAATGAAATCACCAACTCCAACTTCTTTTTTGATAGAGTTGTTTAAAAAAAGACTTCAAATGGACATGGTCAAATGAATTGTTTTTCCATTGAAAAACGTAAGTTTTTTCAAGACAGTTTGATGTTTCACCAGGAAAAGCTGTTTTACAATCTCCCAGCAGTCAAAGAGGATATCAAATCTGTTTTGAGAATTTCAGCTAAGGGAACTGCAGACAGGCTGGGGGTAAAGAAGGGACAGTGAATCTCCTTCTTTACAACTCCCAAGTATCTGTCCTGGATACAGGGAGTGAAGAGGATCCAGTGTTTAATCCTGCAGAAGCTGACAGCAAACATTAAGATTCATCAGAAAACAGTTCACAGAGGTTCTCAGTAAAAGAGGGGGTGTATATATGTCTTTTTGTACTTTTACCTGCAGCCCTTGGAAGATGTAAAAATCTTGTGGAGGAAGTATTTGCTGATCTCTATCAGCAGTTTAATGAGATGGGTGACTCAGTGTTGCTCTAATTAATGCATGGAAAGACCTTTACTAAAATACATTTGGTATGTTTCCTCCTGGAGACAGGAGATACCTGCAACAAGCACATCCTCCCACACCTTTCCTGGGCACTTGAACTTATTAGTGAATCCCCTACTGATGCTTTTACTAGGGCAGGTACTGCTGTAACTCTCATGGGAAATGTAGGGGAGCCAGAGCTCAGGAACTCTGGCAATGGTTTTTAATTTCATCTTGTGTTATGAATCAGCCATGAATCCTAATGGTCAACCATATGCTAAAGGTCTGCCATCTCACCTAGGCTGTAAATAAAATGTTCCTGCATGAAGGAGATGGGTAGACCAGCCAAAAATGATAATATAATCCTCTACCTCTCTGATATCACCTGTAGAGAGTATGGGGTATCTCTTCTTCCACAAGCTTGCCATAATGAAAATTCCCCAATGTTTTCACACTGTTACTTGCACAAGCAAGATCTTAGCTCAGTGGGAAAAAAAAAAAAGCCTACCCAAATGTGTTGCAATGAAGATGATTTGAGTGAAATAAAAACCCAGCAGTGGCCTAGCAAAGCTTTTTGAAGCATTTACTCATTAAAGTTAGCCTCATGCCAAGATTTTCTCACTGGAAGGGTTGACAGGGTTTTCATAAAGTGTTAGAACTTCACAGCTCTGACATCTGTCAATATTTTTGGCCAGCAGGTTCAGAGGTTTTTAGTACAAATCACACAGACAGACAGAGAGCCTAATCAGGAAAACTGAATTGCATTGGTGACAGTGGGCTTTAAAGAAAAGTAGAGACTGACAAAAAAAGGTTTAGCTGGAAACTGTGACTGCAAGAAAGGACTGGTATTACTCAGGGAACATGAGACAATTTCTCTGTCACTCCCCAAAATTTGTATGATTGTTGCTGGGATACTTTGGCAAGAGCTACTAACATGGGACAGAACAGAGAAATCTGATCTGAGGATGTGTCCTGCAAGCCAGGCAGAGAGAGGACAGTGGGACCACCGAGCTGTCAGAGGAGGGCTCTCATCCTGGAGAGGAGAAGACAACACTGCAATGTCTCTATTAACATTTGCAACTCTCCAATCAGCAATGACCCAGGAAACCACAAACTCTCCATTAATGGCTTCACTACTGATGATTTGGAGGTGAGTTCACCTTCCCTAGTCTTTCCTTCTTCCTGTGTAGTGATTTTTTTGATTCTTTGCTGGGCTTATTTACCACTGACAATTTTATTTTTTACATCCATTTTTTCTAGGTGTAGATTTGGCACCACTAATTGACAACATCTTCTGTGTGGTGCATTGCTCTTGTTTGTGTCTCAGGTGCCCACCCAATTCCTCTCTCAGTTCCTCTCTTCAGCAGGACAGGGAGAGAAAATAAGCTGAAAAACTTGTTGGTCAAGACAATTCAAGTTTAATGAAAGAAAGCAAAGGCCACACACGGAAGGAAAGGACATAAAAAAAAATAAAAACCACTGCTTTCCATCAGCATATGATGTTCAGCTAATTTCTGTGAAGTAGATCTTAGTGTTGTAACAGTTGCTTTAGAACACAAATATCTTAATAACATATAGCCTGCCCTTACCCTTTCTATAAGATTTTTTTGTTGAACATGGCATCCTGTGGTATGGGACAGCCTTTTGGTCATCTTGGTCAGCTGTCCTGGCTGTGTCACTGCCCACAGTGGGTCCTGTCCACACACAGCCTATGGTCTTTGAGGGAGGAATTGAAAGAAAGATTTGATACTGTGGGAGCTCAGCAACAGCTGAAACACAGGTGTGCTTGTTATCAGCTCTGTGCCAGAGACAAACACTGAGCACAGCACTAGCAGGGCTGCTGTGGGGAAAGTTAACTCCAGCCCAGACAGCCCCACTACAGCCCCACAGAGAATCCAGGTTGAGCAGGGAGCTGCAGGTGCCTCTACTGTGAGCTGGAAATCTGTTCTCAGATTTAACACAGCTACCATCCCTGTCAAGGCTTTGAGGAGCCCTGGTTCCCTGCTGTGACACTGAGGACAGGGACCGGTGTGAACTCTGCCTTGGGTTTCACAGGAATGTGCCCTCAAGGCAGCCTTGGACAATATTTCCTGGCTGTGTGGAAAGCTTTATTATCCTAGAGAGAGTCCTCAGGAGGGCTCTTCGCCTTCAGTGCAAGATGTATCACAGAGTAATTGTATCTGCCTGGGCCAAGAGATAACAGCTCCTGCACCTGGAGTGGAAACCTGCTTGTCCTGTCTCTCTGGGGCCAGGCTTTCCCAGGCATCTCCCCACATCTCTGGGAAAACACAGCCCATGAACTCCCCCAGACTGGCATCTCTTTAGGAACAGTGACTGCCAGGTCTCAGGCCTTTATGAAAACACCAGAACTGTTGGAGTTTGCTCCTTTTCACTTCCTTTAGGGCTAATAAGAAGGAGCTAGGCAGTGGGGAGATGCTGTTCTTCCCAGCTGTTTTTAGGTATTGCAGGATTAGATGAGTGGCATCCTGCTCTCCCTGATCTCCATCTCCACACCACTGAGTGAAGGGTGCTGAGGAAGACTTTGTCAGGTGTAGCTTTCTATATGGTAGAGGTCTGTAGGTTTTCTTAAGACAGGCCTAGCAGCATGTGGAGGTGTCTTTGTGGCTTCCTGGCTGTGTTGGAGCAGATGAAGTGCAGTAGCTCACAGCTGATAAATTCTTCCAGACTGCCTGGCTCTGCCTGTGCCATTCAGTATTTTATCCAAAATCCCACAGGTGTTTCTCCCACTCCTTAGCCAGATACTTGTTCTCCTTGAGTTATCTCACACTCATTACTCAGGAAGAAAAGCTGAGAGAATAACTGAGAAAACCTCTTTTAAGTCATCACACAACAAATCCAAGGTTTCTTGCTGATTTAGCAATATCTTTCTGTTGTGTCAACAGAGGACCAGCCAGGCCTGTTCTGTGAGATATTTTTGGTCATTGACAAACACTTTGATCTATCAGATTTATAGTTGTCTGGAAAAAGTCCTCATCTGGGGTACATAATGCTGATTTACACTGTTCAAATCCTTGCTTTGCTGTGCCTCCCAAATCAAGACAGATTTTTTGAGTGCAGTTCCTTTGTTGCTTTAGGAAAAAAAAAAAAACAAACACAAAAATATACCCCACATCCCACCCTATAAAATAAAAATGAGTCCAGGATGAACAAAATAGGCCTGAAAAAGGAAGACGTTGTCTCTTGGAAGAAAATTGAAATTCTTCTAAGTGAGAACATTATAGCCTATGGCACTGTCATGTAGCTGCAGTTTTATAATGGACACAATATAATGAGTGCTGTTCATGAAAGCTGGTTATTATATCCTAGCTGGAGGTCATACTTTGGCATATATAGTGCCAGTAATTTGTATACAGTGGGAGTTCTGCTGCTCTTCTGGTTTTCTTAGGTTAAGTCTATATCATATCGTGTATCATTTTCAAGCTCATATTGCTTCCTAAACTACCCCATCGTCCTCAATTCAAAGATGAGCATTTGGAGCTCAGTTTCAGCCCAAGCCCTTAAGCTCCACTGATGTCAAAGCTCTTTCCTTGACCAGTTTGTTGAGCAGTTTGAGTGTGTTTCTGAGAGGATTGTTGCTGAGCTTGGATGCAAGGAGTGCCTCCTCTGGTCCCACCTTTTTGGACTCTTCTGCTCCTGCTCTGCGTGATGTTGGACATCAGGTTTTCCTTATGCACATTTTTTTCCATGTATTGGAGTTTAAGTAAAAGCTGTTATTGAGCTATTCAGTCCTCTCAGTGAGTGACAGGGTTTGGCTTATCCTCACAAGGGTATTGGCACAGAGACTGTAGGATGGCTGCAGGAAGGAAGATTTTTGGCTGTCAGTGCCTTCTGTGGTTCCATCCAGGTAACCATATGTCTCTCTTTAGGGGCAAGGTACAAACCATTAATCTTCCACCTCTCCTAGGGTACTTGGAGGAGTCAGAGAGAGTCTCTGGGAGATGCTGCTTTTGAGTTTGTTATGTGGCAAGAATTCTACATGGTGGAGTGATCATTGAAACAAAACAACTTCTGTTGACAGGTTTGACTGTGCTCATTGCTTTTGTTCATCTTTGGGAGCTCAGTAAAACCTCCAGGGTTTTTGCTTGAAAACTTTACATTGTTGTCTGTTCAACTATGACAGAAGGGAAAATGGCAACTATGCCAGAAGTTTTATTGAAGTATAAAAAAATGAAACAAGCAATCTAAAATGGCTAATAAAATGGTGCCCTGTGCCCCAAGCTGCAAGCAAGAAACGTTACTTTAGAACTGATACCTAATCTAGCAGATAAAGCAGATCGTGTCCATACATAAAATTAATTAGGCACAAAATACTCTTTACAGGCAGGTAGTCTGCATTATCTGTGAGGTTTTATTCTTTTTAAGTAAAGATAAACAGACCCAACATATTAAAAATGTGGGGTTTTTTCAGTGAAGCATAGCCTACACTATTTTTCTCTCTACCACATAGCAGGCACCTTAGGTTGCACATTAAAATTTCTGATGTGCTATGGATGAGAGGATATCACACACCTGTGTTCTCTCTAGTGTCTCCTGATTTGAAGTTTGGACTGGGAATAAAGAAATTTTCTGTCTCTGCTCATGAGTGTGGTGGGTCTGCTCCAGCAAAGCCTGCTGAGTGTTACCCTCACCAGTTGTCTCAGAGAACAAGAAGCTGTATATCTCCACACAGCAGTAGGAATACTAGCACCCACTTTTGTAACATCTGTTTTCCTTCATATTATCACCATATGACAGAATAAGGGAGGGTCTCAAGTGTACCACCCTGAATGGACCATTATGTCTTCAATTTGTGAAAACTGTCCTATAAGCTCCTTTCCTTTATGTCCTTTTTCTTCAAGTGCAGTCCCCATCTCTTCTACACAGAAATATCCTGTTTCCTCTGTGTCTCTCCTCCTGCTTCTTCCCATCAGGGTACTTTGTTCTCTTTCTATGCTCCTAGGTTAGTCAAACAATATCTGCTGCATTTCCTGTGGCAGGGGGGCTCATCATGTCACTTAAGAGGCCATGAACCACGTGGACCTCGAGATGAGAGCCAAATGCATTTGCACTGCCCACTCCCTGACTATGGTTTAATATTGTGGGCAAGGAAAGGCATCCATGTGTTCCCCTAAAGCAGAGACAGCAGCCAGAAATAATTTGCAGTTGAGTTTTCAGATGTAAATAACATTGCAGACTGCATGCAAATGTAACAGCACCTCTGCATGACAGGGCACTCTACACAGTTGTGTCTACAGATACTCACCAGCACTAAGACAGGCTTAGTTACCAAAATCTCATTCTCAGCAATTTTCCTTGCTCATTAGGAGGCCCACCAGACCCATAGGAGCAGGATCCTGCAGTGCCTTCATGCTGCATTTTTCCATCTGCTTCTGGAGGAAAGCTGTGGGATAGAGTTTGAACATTGCATTGTTCATATCCAAAATATGCATCACTTTAAAACTAGTAATTATTTCTGATATATTCTGGCATATCTGGGGAAAGCTTTCAAAGCACATGGAAAGAAACACAGTAAGTAAGAGATGGCCCATCCAAAGGAGCCAAGACATCATGGAACAAAGATAGTTTCAATTTGCCTTCAACAAAGGGGGTTTCAGATCAGGGCAAGTTTGTGCTGTTATTTCTTGCTTCCCATGGCATCAGGAGAGCAATGGACCATGACTTGGAAAAGCAGGAAGATCAGCTTGGGGAGTGGTCCTACAGGGCAGCATAGCCAGCAAATCATTTTCCAAGTAGCTCTGCATGCTCTCCTACAGCCCCAGCTATTTCCAAGGTGCCCTAAAGGAGCCTGGACTAAAGAGGAAATAAGAGTCAATAAATGCAGCTTTATAGCAGCCAAGTAATGATGTCTATCTGTGTCCAACAAATCTGCAATGCACTGGGAAGTAAAGTTTCCAAGCTTCTTTACTTTTTCCTTTTTTTCTCCAAGGAAGTTGCTAATTAGAGATAGTGAAAATGAGCAATAAGTTCTTTCTTGGGATTTTTAAGTTCCAGAAGTGCCTCAAATCAACCTGCACATAATACAGAAAATTATAAAAGAAAACAGTGCATTGCCTTGTGCAAAAGGCTCTACATCCCACTTTTCTTCAAAGCCAGGCACAGTGGTAAATTAGGCACAAAGGACTTTGTATTTCTGTGTGGTGTGGGTACCAGCTCCTAAAACAGCTTGAAGCCCTTGCAAGGCAGGCTGTTCCCAGCAGAGAGGAGCAGGAGCTGCTGGTCTCAGCTGTGCTGCACGCAGGATGCTCAGTGCTCTGGGGCAGAGCAGATGGGAAACAGTCCCAGCCTCTTTTTTATTTGCTTGCCTTTATTTCTGAGTGTAGATAAACACTGGGGGACTGTGTTCACAGGGAAGAGTAAACACTCCCAAGCAGCCGAGGAGAGCCCAGCTCCAGGGCAGAAGGAGGGAGGCACCGATGTGACCAGCCTGGGAAGGTGTCAGGGTGGGTGTTGTGCCAAGGCACGTTTAGCACCCTCTCCATCAGCCCCCAGGAGGGCACAGCCACTGTGTTAAGGGCACAGCCACCGTGTTAAGAGCACAGCCACCGTGTTAAGAGCACAGCCACCGTGTTAAGGGCACAGCCACCGTGTTAAGGGCACAGCCACCGTGTTAAGGGCACAGCCACCGTGTTAGGGGCACAGCCACTGAGTTAAGGGCACAGCCACCGTGTTAAGGGCACAGCCACCGTGTTAAGAGCACAGCCACCGTGTTAAGGGCACAGCCACTGAGTTAAGGGCACTCTTGGGCTGGACTTCAGCTGGGACACCTGACCTTGGTTGCCAACATCCTAATCAATGGATCAAAGTACAAGGAGGCTGCTCTGCTGGCAGACAGCTCAGTGGCCAGGCACAGAGTTCCATTTTGATCCAAATCTGGTGTCTGGAACTTTTTCATCCCTAATATACTGGTATGGCTGAACTGAAAACCCCTTTTTTTTTTTTTTTTTGGCACAGGTAACACTTATTTCCATTCCAAAGCAGCAATGAAGACAATGGGACTGTAGGAGAATTCAGGTGATTTTGAATGTCTTGTTTCCAAAAAAATTGGAGCAATCTGTTTGGATTTTGACATAACATTTCTTTCGCTATGTTATATTTTTATAAGAAAAGGAAGGACTACATACTTATGAGATTTTTTTTTTTTCCACCTGCATCATCCCATGTAATAAAAGACATTAATTCTCTCTATAAGTCATGCTTGTCCATAAAATAAAATAATTTTCAAAACAACAAAAAAGTGCCATTTCATTACTGGTATGATTAGTGCTGCTTAGATCAAACTGCTGAATTTTCTATTTTTTATTTGATACATTTTTATTTTCTATATTCTTGTATGACAAAATATTATCACATTATTTCCTTTCATTTTCCAGCTCCACAATGATGCATGTTCCGGCAGAAAAGTATTTTCAACTCAGCTCCTTTTAAAAACCCATCAATTATTATAATTGTCCCAGTGCATCCTAAGGACATTTAATTAGTGGTAAACTGGAGAGAGGCTGAGCATTATAATTTTGTAGTTATCCAGATTTCTAGAGTCTCCTTTGCTAAATGTTCTAAAGTATCTGTATCTAGAAAATTGAAAGAAAGAAAACCCACTGACCTTAAAGGAGAAAGGAAGCCTGTAACTGCTCAGGGGACAGGTTAGTGGCTGCTTGTAGAACAGCACCATAGGGGCAGTAGGTTCAGGAATTCCAAGTTAGAACTGGAACTCCAAGCCTACCCAACTACCTGGAGTAGGAAAGGAAATAATTTAAGAGCTGGTTTCTGTATCATTAGTGGCTTGGGTCAGGTTCTCAGTTACTGCTTACCCAGATCATCCCATTCCAGCGACTGGAAGGTGGCAACTGGCACTGGTGCCTGTTATTCCTTGATTCCAGAACAGCCTTGACATGCCAAAACAAAATGATCTCTATTTTTCACTTGTGAGAACTGATTCAGTGCTAAAGCAATACAAAAAAAAAAAAAATCAAATCTATGTCTATCAAGAGCTCATTATTGCAACAATGGGGTATTAATAATTTGTTTCCTCTGGAAGAAGCAGAAAGGAAATGTCAATAATATTTACCAGGACGAATACTCTCAGAATTACTGCACATTTAATTACAGCTTTGGATTTAAAAGTCTCTTTTCTCTCTCTCTCTAAGCAAACACAGTTTATTCAACCAGGAACAGAGTTACTATCTCGTCAGAAACAACACAAGATATCTCATATCTGCCCTCCTGGGAACCAATTTCAAATATTTGTGAGGTAAGAAATCATTCCAGGCTGATGTTTTAACTGCATTTTGAGCTGCTAGACATTGTTTCCTGCCTGCCTGTTTCAGCTTTTCCTCCCTTGCTGCAAAGCCCTGCTTCCATGCAGTCTGGAAGTCTGGCTTGGCCTCTTCTTCCACCCCCTGGTAAAGGGACCCCTGCTCCCAGGAGTGACCACAGCAGTGGCAGGGAGGCTTGGGCATGGGCATTACTCCCATCATGGACTGAGAGCCTTCTGAGCCCTGGGTTGAAGTGATTTGACAGGCAGGAGCAGCTCAGCACCCTGTAATTGCAATAGGAGTGAAAGAAGCCAGGCAGCACAACCACAGATGTGCAGCTGAGGTGAGACAACACTGGCACTGAATTCACCCCGGGACTCCTCGGATGGCAGCTGCAGAGTCACCTCTGCACCACTTTCTTTAAGTTTATTTCTCATTTAGCTTCTTCTAGAACTCTCCTTCTCTCTATCTCTCCTTCTGAAGTCTCTCTGACTCCAGACATGTATCCCAGGAAACACGCTGGATTTCCTCTGGAGCAGGATGCTGCTTGCAGTACTGGCTGGGTTTGTGTGAGCTGACAGGACCAACGAGAGCAGGACCTGCAGTGCAGCTGGCACTCCAGAAAGCCCCCAAAACACCACATCTCACTGAACATGACATAGATACACCTTGGGCTTAAACCCTGGAGGTGGAGCTGGGAGAAAACCCAGGGTACCACTGCAGAGTTGCACTTTGTACCTAAATACTGGCCTGTACAGGGTGAGGTAGCAATTTGCTAATTGAATTAACACCAACTTCTAAACCACACCAGAAACATCTTACAATATGTCTGTAGCCATAGGCTGAGAATGATTTAGTTATTAGTGAAGATAATTAGGCCAACACTAGACTGTCTTTGCTTCTTTTGAAGCTACAGGTTACATTTTGTAGCCCACAGTATCCAGATTTCTATCTAGATCTGCACGATTTCCTCAGGATTTTAAGCCATTAAGTGAGCCATTATTTTTTCTCTTAGTTTCATTAAACAATATGACACAAACTGTGTGCAGAAAACTGCTTTATTTGCCAACCATTAATTTTTTTCAAGCATTAAAATAGCACCTGATCAGCTTCTCTTGCAACACACAGATTGCCTTGTTAATGTTTCAACAGAAAATTTGTTCTGCTATAGAGAAAAATAAACATGTATATAGTTCTTTCTGACCCCATCCTATGACAGACCATAAGAGGTATGTAGGCAATATCTATAAATCATTAAATGCTTACAGAAAGTGAACAGGAACCAGTTTTCCCAGGTGTTTTTTGTTTAGCAAAAACTGGATTACATCAAATTACACACAGAAAGTAACTATTATTCACACAGCACATGGAGGGATTCCAGTCTGTAGACTACTGCTACTGACATTATGTTTGCACTGAATACAAGCTTCATCTGCTTTTTTCTTCTTCTGCCCAAATGAAATAAAGAAAAATTCCTCCCCTCATGGGATTTTTCACCTTGTCTCGAGCCAAATGTTCTCTGCTCTTTCTATTTTTACTGTATTTAGTAGACTGTGTTCCCTGGGATACGAGTTTTCCAAAATTCCTGGAAAGCAATTTACACCACTGCTAAACTTTCCCAATTATCAGAAAATAGTACATGCTGTCTCAGGTATTTTCATCTAGTATCTTTACCTTCAAAAGATCCATGTCCATTCAAGACATTTTTTTGAGCTTTCATATTTGCATTTTGACAGGAAAATTAGTCCACCTGTGGGGTTGTGCAGCACATGGAGAGGCTCAGACTTTATCATTTTTAGCTGCATGTTGCTTTTGCATGGAGGAACAGAGGGGCGCTTCAATTTATTTGGTTTCCTGTTTGATTGACATAAAAGCCTGAAAAGGGGAGAAATTCTGAGCAGTGTTTTGAATGCACCTCAGTGTGTTTTACAGCAAGTAAAACAAGGCAATCTCCAGTTAACCATAACATTATGATTTAGCATGATTAGGACTGCCTAGCTCCTTTCTCACTGTGACCAACCAAGAGCAATATAGAGACATCCTCAATATGTGTTCCTTGCAAAAGGAAACAGCTGCATCCTGATGTGAAGGAACCTGACTGGGACTGTCCACTTGGTCTTGTTGTAGCTCCAGCTACACAGTCTGCGAGCACAGGAGTGAGGGACAGGCTTTGAACCTTAGGAATTCACACTCAGGATACTCATTGGAAGGTTTTGGAATGCTTTGGAGAACAAGATGTTCTGGGGTACAGCAGGTGGGTTTGCCAAACTGTCTCTGACAACCTTTTAGCAGTTGGCATAGCTGATCAACAGGCATGGTCCTGACATTAATGTTTGCTCTTACAATTCCTTGTAGACACAGTATGTCTGCCATACATCATGGGTCAGTAATATTTAAGATACTTTGGGAAAGTTATATACTGTTTATGGGAGCTTTGCAGTACCTAAAGGATCTGCAAGGGAACTAGAGAGGGACTTTTAACAAGAGCATTTAATCATAGAGCAAGGGACAATGGCTTTGAACTCATAGAGTTTGGATGAGAAGTTATGAATAATTTTTTTTTTTACTTTGAGGGTGGTGGGGTTTATCAGAGCCCCATCTCTGGCACTATTCAAGGCCAGGTTGGATGGGACTTTTGAGCAGCATGGTCTAGCAGAAGGTGTTCCTGCCCATGGCAGGAAGGTTGGGACTCAATGATCTTTGATCTCTTCCAACCCAAACCATTCTGTGATTCTAAGTTTATAGATCTAAAGTCACCCCATATGTTTGTGTGTATCTGTGTGGATAGATGAACATCCTGGGGCTTATCCACGAAGAACTTTAGAAGTCCTTTCCCTTCTGTGATCCCTCTTTGAGTTGAGCTGACAGGATTTTCTGAGGGCCAGGTAGACATGATATGTGGCTGACACAATTCTTAGAATTTGGCGCATACAGAAGTTATCCTACTCACAGCTGAGTGTCAAGAAGAAGTGAGTAAATCCTCACTGCAGGAGATGGTGGTCTGCCAGGCTTCATAAACCCTAGGACATCTCTTTGCAACCTGTAGGTGGTTGAAAACACCTGCTGATTCACTAAATGGAGAAAATGCTGCTGGGACACATTCTGCAATGGAAGTGCCTGTTGGAAGGGGGTTCACATTTAATAGTCATAAGGAGCCACTGACTCTGCAAAAGCCAGGTTAAAAATATCCATGTGCCGACATCAGCTTCCTTTCACTTTTTTCTTAGAATAGCAGTAATGACCTTGGCACGAAGCGCTGCCTGGAGCCAAGTGACCAGCTGGGATTAATGGCCCTTGACTTAATTTCTGCCCATCAGCACCTCCCAGCCAGTCATTAATCCTGCTGAAATGCTCTGTGCATTGATTATTATTGATTCATTCATTGATTGTGTCCAGGGTCTGAAGTTAGAAGCTGAAGTACTGAAGGCACCCTGGAGACTCTTCTAATAAGATGAGTTTGCTTAATTCATAGACTATTTGAGGTGCTTTAAAAAGAAGCATCATAAAAAGAGGTAGAAAAGGCAAAGAGCACTTACAGGACAATGAAACCCAGATTCCTTGGGCTGTTAGAGTTGATGGCATGTATCAAACGACTTCAAATAGGTTTGGTACATAAAGCAGGAGCATGGAGGAATTTGATGTGTATGACATGTGTCACTTCCCACAATTCCAGGTAAGAAAGCCCATCAGATAACCTGGGTGTAGGGCAGGGAAGGCATCTGTGGGGTCAGTGTCCCACCTCTCTTACTGAAGACATCACTTCATTTGCCTTCAGAAACACAGGCATCCTCATTTTCTGCACATTGCCTTGACACATTTAGTTCCTCTTCCCCTTGCACTTGTTTCTGTCTGACCTCATCTGTTCTTCAAGGAGTTTGATCTGAATAATTAATATCTTACTCTTTAGGAAATCAGACTGACTGCTTTTAATACCTCCTTTATTAACAGGATTTGCAAATTGCAAAAGAGAGGAAAAACAGTTTGAAAGACAATATGCTTTAATAACCTGACACCTCCACATTTTTTCTTCAAGTTGCTCTTCTGGGATTCAGTGTAAAGGATAAATTAAAGGTAGCAGTATCATCTTTGGATGAGTTATTTCATATCTTTTGATATTCCAGTATATATCAAATGACAAGAATGTACATGAAAGAGAAAACCTGTGGTGGAAAGTGTTTCCAAATGTACATTGCTGAGGTTCTTCCAAAATGCTGATGGCTGCCAAGCACTCCATGGTGATGCAAACAGTATTGGACAAGTTGTCCTGCTTCTGAAGAATGTGGGTAGATTTTTTATAACAGAAAAGAAATAGAGTCATGTTTCTAAGGAATTGCTTCTCTGTTCCTGACTTGCAAGGCATTTAAAGAACTCAGTTACAATGACAAAAGCCCCCGACTTCCTTGATCAACAGGAGGAAGAAGTTTTGAGTTCATAAACGCCAGAGGGTTCTAGTGCCTGCTTATCTCTGCCCACTCACTGTTGACACTGTGACTCTGTTCAAGTTTTATAACTGTTTTCTGTTTCACACACTTTACCATTAAAATATGACTACTGTTCTCTTCTTGCATGGGATACATACATATTTTAAATGGTGTAGAGTGCACTGAGTCTTTGGATAGGAAAATCTCCCAACCTGCTATTGTGAACAGGCAATAAAGGGTTCTCTTGGTGAGATTAACTCTCTCCAAAATATCAAACTGTGAACTATTTATTCAGAAACTATCAAATTCACATAGTCAGTTCCTTACAAAAATACCTTCTTGTGTGGGAGAACAAAAAACAGACTTGAGAAAGTTGTACTCTGTGAGTCTGAGGTCAGTTCTCAAGAATATTTTGCTTGTGAAACTATGGATCTACATTAAAAAATGTGATACTTTAGAGATATTGTTCCCACATGAATAAATCCATCAGAGCTCATAAGGGTCATCCTCAGTCAATTGGCAGAAATAGGTATTTTCAGGATGTGATTTTAGTGAATCTGTTTTATGCATCCACCTTAAGATGAGGTGGCACCTGAGATTCACTACTCTGTTTCCTTTTAACACTAATGAGAGCTTGGGCTGACTGGGTCCCTTGTGTTTTTTTAAACATCCACACTAAGGCAGAAGAATCTCATATCTAATGTATGCCAAGTGTCACTACAGTCCAGTGATGACATCCACCCTCTAGTGAGTAGATGAATAGAGACAGCAGGGGTGCAAAGGAGAGACTAGATCCAGATTGTCATTGAGAGTGGAACACTCTCAGTTTATCATCCCTCCATTTTTTTGTAGAACAGGGAGTGTACAACTAGACTGTTTTTTCAGTCTCATGGGTAAAGTGTCATATTGGATAAAGGAAGATGAATTTCCTGTACACGTTCTCCTGTACTTTAGGAAAAAGGTGCAGAGTGACTGTGGAAAGTCCCTCCCTGAAACCCCAAGATAAACTCCTTCATTTGGAGAGCTGTGATGCTGTCTCAGTTTGAGACCCATTAGGAGGAATGATCACATCCTCCTGGAAAACTGAAGCAGCCTTACAAGATAGATCTTGTGGATCTCACTCTAAGATGTTTGATTCTTTTACAGTGATAGCCTAGGAGTCTAATGGAATCATGTGAATTCCACGAGGTGGAAGACATCTAAAAATGCAGAGATGGCACGACTACATCTAAAAATGCATGATGGCAAGCTAGGAAAAATGTACAGCTTCTGTGGTTTTAGCCTTGCTTATTTATGTCTCAATGCAGTGACAAAGGCTTGCTATTTCCTTGCTGCAAACATTTTGTCTCAGAGTGTTTGGTAAGCTCCTTTTCCAGTGTGGTATGGGATTGAATTCATCTAGAGAAATACCAAAAATGCAGGAGCTGGAAGTAATGCTGTAGTCTTCTTAACATATGGAGATATACGTGCTCAAATTTCGATGGATACGAGGCATGTTTTGTGACCACTTAATTTCTTCTCTTTTATTGAATCTACTGAATTTTGTCTGGTTGGTTTTGTTGCTTCTGGGATCCTGCCACAGTTAATAGTGATGTAATTTGGCCACACTCTGGAATCTCCACAGTCTACTTTCTCTGCTCAGATATTCAGATAATTTGTTTTTCTTAGCTCTGCTTTCTTCCCGTTTTTTATTTTTGAAAACTGCTGAAAGGCTTTTGGAATTTTCACAGTCCTGTTCAAAGATAAGTGATGAAGGCAAGTGTTACTGATAGTGCCATCCTGGTCAGAGAGCTGCCACATCTTACCCTCATTCCCAGTGTCTTTATATCCACAAAGCTGTGAGATTCCCAAAGTAAACAAATGTAATATTTTGGAAGACAAAATACATTGGCAGGTAAATCTTAATGAAATTACCCCTAATTAGCACCCCCAGCAGATGACAAATCATTTAGTCACGGCAGAATGTCACTTGAAAATATGCATGCTCTTGTTTTGCCTTTGAAAACATCAAAAAAAATCCTATATATTGGTTTGACTCTATTGCCGTAATTTTTCATTAGAAAAAGGGGGAAGAAATTGGTGCTAAAAGGCAGTAATGGATATGAAAAAATGAAAAATGGCTTTGGCAAAATCAGATCTACTTTGAATGAGCACTGCACTCCATTCTGCAGCCAATTTCCTATTTCTAACAGGTACTATCTCACTGTCTTCCACTCCCACCAAAATTTCTTCATGAACATTATTAAGAAGCTTAATTGTGAATTGCAATGAAAAGCAACATGTTCACATGTTTATTCAGATCCCTTATCTCCATCTGGAAATGTTAATTGGAATTCCAACATTAATTGGAACTTCAACATTAATTGGAAATTGCTGGAATATGCCCAGGCTGAGTTGGTTCTCTTTGTCAGGGAGAAGATGTTCCCTCTTGAGGGCCTAGGAAGGGAAATTGGTTCACTCTTGTGCCAAAACATATGGAAAGACAAACAAAACAAGAAGAAACAGAGAAAGGGATGATCAAGAGGAGCACAGAATAAATCAATTTTTTCTCCTGCCCTCTGCCCCAGATTTCCAAAATGCTAAGTGCATATCTCCTGTTTGCTTACACAGGCACTTACTCTGGTCTGAGAACGCATCCAGATCTGAGTCTTTACTCTGACCACAATCCAAGCTTTGTTTTGGCACTGTAGAGTGAAACAACTGGCTGTAGTGGATTATGCATTCCAGTTTTTACCATGGCCAAACTATGACATAGTAAACCCTCAACAGTAAGGGCTATTGTTAAACTACAGAACACAAGAGTGTGAGGGCCTCAGAGAAGAAAAACAGAGTCTTTGTTCCAAGACAAAGGAGGAATAGGTTCATCCCAATTAAAAGTTGCCCTTGGGTCAATGAAGAGCCCCCCAGGGCACTGCACCCACAAATATTTCATTATTTATCTTGAGCACTCCCTATGGCTACATGCCTATTGAAAAGTTATACACACAAAGGTTGATTGCCAACTCATTCTAAATGTGTCAGGCCTCCCATTTGTCATGATCCAGCATTCAGGGACCACACAGACTTTGCAGCAACCACAGAGAAGGAGTTTTGCTCCTTTTGCTCAAAGCTCAGATTTGTCCATGCATGCTTTTGTTCCTGTTGTTGTTCCAAACTACCTCCCTGGGAATGAAAAGGGACAGGTATCCTCAGAGGGCAGCTGAGATCCTCAGGCTGCTGAAGTGCCCTCAGAAAATGCTGCTTTCTTTCTGTTTCCCAGAGCAGGAACAGGTAGGTCCATGAGTGATTAAAAGCATCCAGAAACTTCAGATGATGTGTTCTCTGTATCCAAAAGTAGTGCCAGGCCATTCCATCCGTCTAAATAATGTTTCATATCAATTCCTATTCTTTCTTCTATTATTTCTTATTTCTTTCAGCTGGTGGTAGAGGGAAAGCACTTTAGATCACTTTACATTCCAAATATTTAAATTATACCTGGACTGATAAATTTTCATTATATGGAGGAAGTCAGTAATATAATGACATGATTTAAAAATACTGGGATCTGATAAATTTTAAGTGTATTTGTGAGATTTCTTTATTGACAACCACTCTTGATCACATATTAAGAGCTTAGTAGGGGTTTTCCTCAGATCCTCTTTAACCGTTCAAGATGAAAATTTGTCACTGTTACAATTTAAGTTTTTATTTACATTTCACTCATTGCAATTATCCAAACTGGGATTTGGCAATACCTTAAAAAATGTGTACAACCCCTTTCCCAGTTCAATAATAGGAATTCCCCCAACTCCATCTGTTAAACCTGAGGGGCTGCACAGGTGGCACAGCAGCTGAGCATTCCACAGCATCCTCCTCCCTGCACAGAGCTCTTATCCACTGGGACTGCAATAAAAATCACATTACCATATTGTCTATACATCACCACTGAGAATATCTGGATGGTAAAGTTAACCATGTGGTTCTGTGTCTTTTTGTATCTGTTTCATGTTTTGGTTCTCCTTATTTTCGCTAGCACAAGTCTTTATGTTTCTAATTCTCCATACATGAACAGTTGCTTTTCTGTGAAATACATCTCTTTAGTGTAAATATTTGAAATAAGAATGTTTCCCTCTATATTTTTACATAAGGTTTTTAATGAAAAAATCGAATTAAAGATCTCCTTATATTCAGACTTTCCTAGTGTTTTTTTTCCTAATTGCAGCAGAACACTAGCTTAGAGTACCTATTCTTTTTGCCAAGTGATGGAACAGGTTTTCTGCTTCTTGCTTAACTGCATTTTGTTAATTGCTTTTCTGGATCTTTTAATTTTGAAAATATGTTTTTTCTCTTCCCTCTGTTTCCATTTTTTTCCTCTTTTTTGTTTATCCACCGATTTTATTCCTTCAATATCTTTGCTTTGTATTTCTTTTCAATGGGTATTGTTTTGTTTTCTTTTTATCATCATCATTGGCTTTTTCTCTCTTTACTGAAATCAAAGAATATTTTGTCATAGCTTTGAAATCTTTCCTTTTCTTCTAGAAAACACATGAGTTAAAGTCAGTGGAACTTACTAAAAAAGGAAAACTATGAAGTTTTATGGCTATATATGGCAAAAAGATTTCAGCAATTACAGTCCACTCAAGGCAGACTTGAAAGCTTCATACAGCTTATTCCAAAGTTTAATTTGATTTTATGATTTCTTCCTGCCATACTTAATGTTGTCTGAAGCTAGGCAAGGTTTAGTGGTTTTGTTTGTTTGTTTTTTTGTTTCTTGGGAAAATTCGATTACCAGAAGTTGCCAATATTTCAAAATTCCTTGAAGAGTGACAGGATTAGGAGAGCATTAATCCTCTCGGTTTGGTGAGAGCCTTTATTGCTGCCTGTGCGCTATACACAAGTTTTGCTTCTCCTACTGCCTTGCTTAGAATAGATAACTTCAGGCTCCTAATAAATATTGCTGCCTCCTAAAACCTCTGGGTATTTTCTCATTCTCACTTGCATTTTACATGGCTCTGCCTCAGATTACCTCTGAAATCCCTACACAACTGCATTGTCTGATCCAGCTGCAGCTCAGCTGAGTTTTCTGTGGGCTGACACAGGATCAGATTGCTGTTCATGAACAGATGTGTCAAGCTGCTCAAAGACAGCATCTTTTGCGATGTAAATTCCTCTTTAGGCACTGACTGTGGTGCTCGTTACCATAGCACCTACACCTCCAAAACATTAATGAAGTAGACACTGCTCCAAGAGAGAGAAATATCACCACTTCAGTTTCACGGTGCAGGAAATGGAGTTATGCTAAGCTGGGAACAGTGGGAGCTTTAAAATAGTAGCCCGAGGTTTTTCCCAGATTAAAGACTGAGGGAAGTCACCAGCTCAGCTCTGTTAAGTCCCTGCTCTGAAATTTGTCCTGGAGGAAGCTTCTACTGTTTACTGGTTAAGCACAGAGCCTAAAGAGGCAACCTAAATATACTAGCTAAATATCATGCTGGTACACTGAACAGAGCAGGAATCAGCAGAGAGAGTTTTCTTGTTACAAAATTGAAGCGAACCTTCCCGCTGAATTTGATGCCCCAGAGCTGCCCAGCCTCTCTGCTCCCTCTTTCCCTCCCCAGGAGAGCTTCCCTACTCTGTGTTACACTCTCCTCCAGTTTGGTGATGGTTCTTTCCTCCCTCTCCTGTGTGCTCAGCAAAGGCAGCAGGCTCTGGAGCAGCTCTGGCACCCTCAGCTCGGATTCTGCAGCTCAGAGTGGCTCAGGTGCTGTGGGTTGGCACCTTGATGCTCACCCCTAGAGAACTGTGACCACATTCACTCTTCTGACTGAGCACAGAAAAGGTGTCATTTAGACCACTTGACTTTAACTAGACCTGCAGCTAAAAGTGTTTGATGGCAGTCTTTAAAATCTTCCTGCATAACCCCTATAGCCAAGATGTGACTTGTGTGAATGCTAATGAAATTTAAATGTCATGAATGCACGGTGCCGTTTAGAAATTGCTAAATGTTCAGAACAGTCAAGGTCCTCAAAGTCATTTGAATACTTATTTCCTCGAAAACAACAGCACCCACGAAGCTAAATCCTTTGGGACAGATGTAATCTGTGTTATTGTGGGATGTTGGAATGAATGCAGACCAGACAATTTGCTGTCAGGCCTAAGAGGAACCATACTTTGCTGCATCCCCCAGTTTTCCCAAGCATTATCTTTCAGCTCATGATGCCAGGTCTAAGTTCCCAGTGAGTATCCAGACTGCTCAAAAAGCAAAAATAAAATTTGAAAATATTAACAGACCACTTGGAATAAAGGATACTGCTCCACAAGAAAGGAAAAACCGCTTTCACTTCTCGTTAGTATTTCTGCCTTTAGTGAAATAATGCTCACTGACAACCGCTTGTTCTTGCAGTTCTTCCTTTTAAGGCCTTTGCCATCTGGGATGCCTAACTCTTCCTTTTCTAGGAGAAGACATTAACATCTGCTGGCATTGACCTTGACCTTCTTTACAGTGTAATATTCTTGAAGCATTGCATTCTGCATACTTCACACACCAAATCCAAACAGTTATACACTTTCTTCTCTTGGAAAAGCATATTTTATGACTAGTCATGTCCTTAGGCTTCACTCTCTAGGAGAATAAAAATAAATTATGCTTATGTCTCTAAACTACAATACTGATGTTTTGTAGGTAGTTCTTTGACTCCTTCATGAATTGTATTTCAGAGTTAGGTACAATATGAAATGAAAAATAGGTATATGACAGCTTTCTTATTTAAATGCATATTGGGGGTGAATGTTCTTGTGCTTCTTCACAGCTTTTCCAGGATACAGCATCAAGAAGAGCAGCCACAATGGGCAAAATCTGTTTATTTTTAATTTAAGTTCTATTGTGCCAGTCTGAAACACTTGGTATTTCATAAAGTTTAAGACAACATCAATCACATCACTGCTAAGCAAACATAGAAATTAAACAAGTTTATAATTTCATAGGTCACATTCCACCAGTAGTGCATTGATGGAGGAGTCCACAAACTGTTGGGATAATTGCTTTATCTCTCTACTTCTTTATTTATTCTTCCTGATTTTTCTCTGCCCTAGATAAATCATATCTAGGCTTTGAAGGAAGCAGTTCATCTCCTCATCAGCTGTACAGTGCCCAGGGGGAATTCAGTCCTGCACTCTTCCTTTCAACTTCCCCCTCCAAAGGCAACAAAAATCAGGAATGGGGGTTCATTAATCTGTAATGCCACAGCTGGCATTTAACTTATCTTCCTTTAGACATCTCCACTGTACATTTATTCATTTGAGATGGTCAACTTGAGCTGTCTTTATGCTCAGTGTGGAGAAGAAAGTACTTTTGGGGTATTGATTCCTCTGCGTTGTTTTGGCTCTCAGCTTTAGGAAAAATGGAATTTTACTTTCAACTGTCTGTATAATACCTGCTGGATCTTCACTGGGCACTCCAGAATAACCAGGTTAGGCAGAAGTGACTAATTTAGGCTAAGGGAAATAGTGTCACAGCTTGGTGATCATCTTCTGTTTAGGGGCGTGGGTAAGTCAGTTTTTTACTTGTTTTGCACCCTGGGAGCAGCACAGAGGAAGTTCAGCCAAAATGTTTCCCAGTTTCTCTAAGCCCTACAGAAAATTTCACAGATATCGATTCAACTGGACTTTGCAAATTTGAAGGACACTGTGGTGAAAAGAAGGTGAACTTGAGGACATCAGCCTCTGATTTTATATTTCTCTGCATTTAAACTAAAAATAGAAGGAGACTCAGTAAAAATAGAAAGCCTCATGTTAAAGTTGATGTTGACAACCCCCAGTACGTGGTGAGGGCATTGCCACCACAGTAAATCCTTCAGAAACTGTGATTCTTGCACAACCACAGAAGTCATGAAGGATGGAAGTGACGTAACTCAGTCTGTCACTCTGGCTCCACTTGTCTTCAACCTGACCAAATATACAGATTTTTTTTTTATTTTTTTTTTCTTGAGACTTATTTTTGGTTCAAATGTGAAAGATATTAGAGATGTGGAAGATTTCATCAGAGCCTATCCAAGAATGGAAGTTTTCAGCTGGTATTAAATGCTATCACTCTTTTGAAACCATAAAAATATTATGTATCATAGTATCCTATAGTGCCTCTTTTTATAAGCAAATAAATTTTCAAACTAGAGGAAATGGCAGACAATGATGTTGAATAAAAAAATTATTTCAAATACCAGCATTTTTCATGGTATCATCTCTACATTCTACAGCGACGAACAGCAAGATGGGGTGTAACATTTAGATTAAAAACCTGCTTTGATAACTCCTGAATGAAATGCCATTGCTTTAAGGCCAATTTTACTATTTTAGGCAAGTGACTCAGTTTTGTTTTCAGCTTGAAGAACACAATATTGTACAATGAAATGATCTGCAATGTACAAATAAGGCTCGGTGCTATTTTGGAAGTGCTTATTTGAGCAAAGCTACCAAAGTAGAAATCATTTGCTGATGATCAGTGCTGCGTGTTCACTGCACCACAGGAGGTGACTTCTTCTAATTTCATTTTAGCCAGAGTTTAATTTCCACTTCACTGTTTATTTGTAAACATCAAGATGATACAGTCCAGATCTTTTGGATGATACTGTTCCTGAAACAACAGCTATCTGCAATTACAAGATTGAATTAGCTTCAACTTCATCATCATCTAACTCTGCTGAAATGCATGAATATATCTCCCTTAATAACAGCTTGCATCAGTCATTTCCAGGCATTGTATCTTTATTTCTGAGATAAGACAAAAGTGCTTCTTTCTGCTGAGCAGAGCTCACACAGAGCTGAGGCCTTTCCTGCTCCTCACCCCACCCCAGCAGTGAGGAGGCTGGGGGTGCACAAGGGGTTGGGAGGGGGCACAGCCAGGACAGCTGACCCCAACTGGCCCAAGGGACAGGTCACACCATCTGATGTCATGCTTAGGGTACAAAGCTGGGGAAGAAGAAGCAAGGAGGGATGCTCAGAGTGATGGCATTTTTATCCCCAAATCTCAGTTACATGTGATGGAGCCCCCATGGGAAGAACTGAGTGACTTCCTGGATCTGTTTTGTTTGTGTGCTTTTGCTTTACCTGGTGAGCTGCCTTTGTTTCAGCCCACGAGTTTTGTCACGTTTACCTTTGTGATTCCCTCCCCCGTCCCAGCAGGGCAGGCTGAGCAATCGTCTGTGTGGGGCTGAGCTGCCAGCTGTGCTAAACCACGACAAACTGATGCTTCTGAGATCACAGAAACAGAGCACAGAGCGTGCACCAAGCTTCTTTGAAGGGGAAATAACTCCTGCTCTACACCGACAACTGGCATGCAGAACACTCTCACAATGCTCCATCAACACGTGCTGAAAGTATTCATCCCACATATAGTCTTGGCCTTCGTGACTTTACAGTAAGAAAAGGTGATTTTTCTTAGAATTCAAACTGAAAGAAAAAATGTTTTCACTGATTCATTCTCCCAGTCTCATGTTGATGAGCAGCAGCGTGTTTGTGGTGACCAACATCAGCCTGGCAGCCAGGAATAGCAATGCTTCTGTTCAACTATGAGATGCAGGGTCCATAACACCATCTGTTAAGCCTTTTTCGTGTCTCTCACAATTCTTTCAGGGTGTCTAGGTTTCCAATATGTATTTTTGTATTCTTTTGGGTCTGGCAGTGATCAGTATCTCCGTTCTGTCCCACCTCTGTGAATCATCAGGTCATTCTTTATCTCCGGGTCTGGGCGCTCTGTGAAGCTCGAGGCAGTGTGCTGGAGTCTTGCTGACTTCTGTGTGCCCTAAACATTCTGAGAGCCCTGTGCCCTGCTCCTCCTGGTGTCTCCACACCCAGACACCTTCCATTTCCACCACTCTTAGTCTTCCTGTCACAGTGCTGCACACCCTGACTAACAGAGCTGTGTGATCAACATCAAGTTAATCCTGCTTTGTCTCGTGATCATCTTTCAGCTCACCTAGTGCACTGCATTTCAATCTAATACAACATGCAACACAGAATAAAATTTGATTTTTATGCACTTTTCTGCTTGCTTAAAACTCTTGAGAGGTTCTTTTCATTTTCCAGGTAAGGTTGATTTTAATTTTCTTCAGCTATTGAGAATTAAATTTGTACCTAGTCTTTGCCAACTGGATATGGTCACTACAATAAATCACATCTCTGATTAGTTGCTCCATTCTGAAATAGATGTTTGAGGTGAAAGAAATCATCCTTTGATGAAAAATGTGGGTTTTTGCCACTGGCAGTAAAAGAACTTAGATTTGCATACTCCAGTCAGTCGAATCTTTGTTAGTTCAGGTTGCAGAAGAACCTTTTACAGAAACACATCTGGAACCATTTCCAAATTCTCAGTGAGCCATAAAGACTCACAACATACTCTGACTGTCCAACACTTGTCAGACACTTTCTGCTGGCCTGAGAAGGTACAGAAAATCAATGGAACTTCAGCCTGTAAGGCTCGAAATAATCTGCATAATAAACTTGAATAGTTTGAGATTTAGAATGCTTTAGATGACTGATCTAAAATATAAGATCTGTACTGCTCTATTCCATCTAATCTAGCACCAGAGAAAAAAGACATTCCAGTGTCCTTTAGCACTGTGGACATCCAAGGTATGTGAGATCTCAGCTGGAACCTTACTTGCCTTTGGAGTGAAACAAACTTCTACCCCAGCTCTGAAAACTTCAGGAAGATTGAGGTCTGAGGTTTGTGCATATGCATCTGAACAAAAAATGAAAGTTTACCTGACCATTTCAGGTATGGGTTTTTTTGCTTTTTTGGTTATTTTTGGTGGTTTTTTTGTTAGTTTTTTTTTTTGTTTTGTTTTGTTTTTCTTCAGGAAAGACAGGAAGTTGAATAACTAAACTATGATACTTTTCCTCAAAAGCCCAGACACCTCCTGCTCAACCTGTGCACTGTAATGGCTCGCAGTACACTTACCACAGTCAAGGCACAGAGGTGAGCATCAGGTATGGCACAGTTGGAATAGTCTCACTCTTTGACTTTTAACATTGCAGTACTTCAAAGCCTTGGAAATCAAGAATGATTTGAGTGTTGGATAAAGGATTTTAATATCGCACAATGTATGAGCTATTAGCAATAGGTGCTTAGGGAGAGATGTCCTGTGTGAACAGTAGGCTGTGGTTTGAGATATTACCTTCCAGAAGCACTGGTATTATTTCATGTTCCCTAACCTCATGGAAGGGAAGCTTTTGGAAAGCTGTTGTTCCATTGCCTGGATGAACTGCAACAAGCAGTTTATGGAAAAAAGATTCAACCTTTCATTTGCAGCTGCAAGGCGACACAAATGCCATGGAAAAGCAGTGTCCAAAACAGAGGCAAACAGTTTTTGCAGTGGTCACCACTGTTGAAAGCCTTACGGAAGCAGCTGCTACTGAATGTCCTTTTAAGCCCATTGAGCCTTGATCCAGCTGTTAAAAATAACAATGTTTTTCATCCTCCATAATAATCGGATCTTACTGGGCAGCGCTGGAGGAGCAGTTGCATAAAAAAGCTTTGGTTACATAACAGAAGTGTGCTGTACCTCCCGAGCCCCAGAGAAACCAGGCGGGTCTGTGTGGCAGCCTCCAACATCACCTCTCCCTGTGCTGCCACGGGCACCTGACAAGGGGCCCTGGCACCTCACACCTTTGCAAAGAGCTGCAGAGTGCTGTGCCATGCCCAGGGCTGGTGCTGCCTCGCCCTGCTACGGAGGAAGGTCATGGGAAGAGGCTGCCTGTCTGCCCCTCATGATCTGTGTATTATCTTAGTCCTCTGGTGACTCTGGCTTTGTACAGATATTCTGGACTTTGCAGTCCTAAGCCTCTGCTCTCTGCTGCAGTGTCCCATGGGGAGGCAGGGCACAGGGTAGGGCGCTCACATTTTCTGGTGTCACAGATGCTCCCATGGCAGCCACCTCAGCCCCGCTGCTGGAGTCTGGAGCTCTGCAGCTGAGCACCCACAGCTCCCCTGCACCACCCTCCTTGCTCCTGCTTCCCCAGGAGCCAAGCTGACACCCTCCTGGGATATATTCTGTGGTCATATTTTCGGGTTTAGAGATCAGAAATTCCCCAGAATCAATGCACTTAGGAGCATGCAGAAGCTGAAACATTCAGTCCCTCTGGAAGTCAGTAGGACATTTCACACTGGTGAGTACTTCCCTGGACTGGTCTCAGCCTGAGCATGAACTTTGCTATTTCTCTTACAACAAGATTAACTAAGATTGAATGAAAGTGGAAACAGATAAAACTTTCCTTTTAAAGAAGCTGAAAATAAAGACAAATATTTCCCTGAAGATTTACCAGCAGTAAGGTTGGATAAACTGTTGTAAAAATATGTGAGACCTGTTTCCACAGAGGTTTCCTACCTGTTTTAAGCAGCAAACTTCAGCTGATATTTTTTTGTATGCACAGAACTGCACTACATGTTGCAGTTGGGTTTTACAGGATGTAAAAATCCAGAGGCAAATGACAAAATAATAACTGTCCAAACTAAGAGAAATTAATTTAGCTGATCTTAACTTAACATGCATAGGCAAGATGGGGTTTGTTCTATTATTATCTCATGCCAGGAAAACTCCAAAGACTTGAGAGAAGAGACTTATCCTGTGAAACACCTGATAAATGCATTGCACCTCAGGGCATTTTTTTAGGTCTTTGAAGTCGCATCAGCCTGGTTTGTGTGAAATGCAGTAAAGATGGGCACTGTTGGGCAGTGTTAGCTATTCTGTGTTTCATTGCTCAGAACAGCTTTCCTTTTCCAATGCTGACTGTGACTGAAGCCAACCTGCTGCTATGAAAGGCTAAATTGCCTCTTTGAGGGCCCTCTGGCAGACACAGCATGTGAAAAGAGCATCCAGGCATTTTGGTTACTCACTGTTATACCACAAGAATGTTGAAGAGTTTCCAGTTTGGAAAGTACAGCACCAATTCCACACCCTCTGAACAGGTTAAAGGAGGACATTAATGCTGGACTGTTTATTTTCCTCAAAGACTGCCTGTCTCTGATCTTCACTGGTACCCACTATGGACAGAACTTGGAGGAAGATTGCCAAAATCTGTGTTGCTGAATGTGTGGTAGATAGAAAGGCCATGCTTGAATGAATGATCAGTCTGAGGCAGGTGCCTTCAGATGGACGAGTGAGACTCTGCTTGTCACCTGAAGCCTTTAGAAGAAAGAACCATTGGATGTTATTCAGCTCCAAAAAGAGCAATCCAGAGCATCTCAGGACTTGCTGTGAATGTTTGGTAAGTCTCAGCAGTAAATAGATGCATCTGGCAAGATCACCAGACATTTCTCTTTTCAGCTGCACATGGGCTCTGTCAGATCCTATGGCTTCAGTGAGATCTCTGAGAAAGCAAACCTACCTCAAATAAAAGCTCATAGGTTTTGATCTGTCAAAACCATGACAATTTAAATTGGCATATTTCACACAGCCCTGGTATTTTCCTTCCTCCTGACTGCAGTTTTTATCATTTGGGGTACCATTTGCTCAATTTATTACAACGTGCTCCTGATTTCATTCTCCCACTTTGCAGCCCTGGTGCATTTTCTTCCCGAGAAGGATCACAATATAAATCACTAGGTCAGAGAATAATGAGTTTAGTATTTTTTAAAAGCCTCCCACTGTAATTCAGGATATCGACTCATGATTCAGCAGGTGATGGGATATAATAAGGGGACATTTTTTCCTTTAATTGCTGTTGAAAATGGAAAAAGGGCAAGAGAAAGACTAAGTTTTCTGAGACAAGGATTTCAGCTTCACCGGGCTTTAGTTCACTAGAATCACCTAATATGCTTGAGCATAAAGAGCTGGACAAAGCTAAAAGGAAAAATAAACTGATGAAAGTCTCCAGCAGGACTTTCTCCTCCTAGTCTGAAAAATAGATTAAATATGATTATAGCATTAGGTAAATAGACAGTGAGAAAAGGCTGACCTCATGGTCTGTGAGCTGAATGGAATGGAGGATCTCCTGGTTTCCAGCCCTATCTCTTCCAGACCTGTTTGCTCATGACAGCAGGGGTGAGTGTTCTAAGAATCACAAACACAAAGGCCAGGAGGGACCATTAGAGTTATCTCACTGAACTGTTGCAAACCCAGTTTTGAGGTATTTTTGCCCAGTACTTTCTGCACTGAGCCAGTTGAGTATGGTGAGGGTGATCAAGGACACATTTGTGGGAAGCAAATGGGCTGACAGGGGCAATGGGTGGGTTGTGGATTTTTTCTCAGATTAAAAGTTGGTTGAAGTGGTATCATAGGCTCTAAGGAAAGCACTAGAACCTCTCTCAGAAACAATATGCAGACAACAATCCTGCCACCAGCACCTCGTGTCTCCCTGAGAGGGGAACTCTGAGTTCCTGCACAGCCCTCAGTGGGAACAGAATCATCACATTTAACAAACTCATTCCAGCCTGTGGCTGCTGCCAGGTCCATCCCTGGCCCAACAGGGCCTGTGTCAGTGCCACCTCCAGCTGCTGACCCTGCAGCCACCCAAAAAGATGTCAAGATTTGACAAAGATTCTTGCAGGTAGATTTTGTCATTACTAACTCTTTCACTGTACTAGAGAGGGAAATCAACCTGATGATTCTTAAATTATTATAATGAAATTATTTTTCGAGTATTTCCATTCCTTTAAATCAAACTTAATGCATATCACACTGCCAAAAGGGCATTGTGTGTCAGGTGGGGTAGTCTCAGAAATAAAAATGTTTTGACTGACAAAAAGTAACATATTAAAACATCCATGCACAGATGTTAAAACATCTGAAGGAGTTGAGTGGCCATTTCTCTGGTGAAATCATGCTAAATTGTTGTAACCCACAGCAGATTTACATAATATGTTGTTTATTGTATATAAATTCAAGGAATTCCCCTATTCAAATAAGTATTAGATATACTCAAAAAACTCCTCTGTTACCAACCACTTTATAGAAGTGGCTTTATTCCTTGAAATAAACAAAAACACACCAAAACACCCCCAAATCTAAACCATGCACAACAACCTTCATAGAGAAGTTCAGCTAGGCATACAGAAATTAAAACTCAAGAACAAAGAAAGTATTTTTCCTGTTTGTTTCCCCTGGCCCTCTGCTTTCCCCTCACTCCCTCCTGCCTGCAGCTTTCTTATCTGTAGCTCATTCTTTCTCTCTTCTATTTGACCTGGGGTCAAATGTATCTTTGTTACCATTATATCCTTCAGTATTTTGCATTTCTCTGTGAAGTCTTCACCCAGTTTGCTCTTTACTAAAGATTAAAGAAGGACTTTTTTCATGCTGTTTTGAGGAACAGGAGCGTGAATTTCTGCAAATGCCTCTAGTACATTCCTGTGCCAGTCTCGCTCTCTGTGCCTTCTCCACTTCCAGGAGGAAAAACTGCCAGAAACTGCCCCTGGAGTTTCTGTCCCTCTGTACACTGAGGGACATGAGCACATTTGCAGAATTAATGGGCTGTGATGACATCCCAGTGACCCTGAGAAAGTTGCTGATATACTCAGAGACAACAGAGCGGGATGACAGACAAGATACCTGAAATACCTGAATCCTGGTCTGGCGCTTCCTGATCTGCAGCAATGCTCAGTTCAGAAAGGAACTCACATCACCCAATCTGCACCTTCCCCTCCCACCTGAGCAGAAGGGGAATGCTGATGTGAATCTCATGTCTGCAGGTCAGTATTTCTGCATTTATGACTTATAGGGAATGACACAGCTCGTGGATTTGGCTTTCAGGATGGAAGGGAGATTTTCATGGGCACTGCCTTGTACTAGGGCCAATTAGTAGGAGAGTAAAAGCCAGCGTAGCTGCAGTGATGATATTGGGAGCTCCAATGGATGTGCAGGAGGAAAATATTGTGGAGAGGATTTCTGATGTGTGCAGAGGTGTGGAGTAGAAAGAGAAAATAATATTGCCTGAACTGTAGAGGAGAATGAAAAAGGAAAGCTAGGCAGGGAGATGGCAGGAGTGGGGACTTTCCCAGATGAGTACATTGTCTGAAGAAATATCCTGCTTTGATTGCTTTGGTGTAGACTTGCCAGTTGATTTATTTGATTGCCCCTAGCTGTCAACTGGCAGGGACTGCAAATAATTTTTCTCACATCACCAACTCACTGGGACTCATAATTTTATAGATCTTCCATAGTTCCTCCTTCACTCTTCTACCCTTGCAGTTTGATGAACACTAATCTCCTTAGCTGCTGTTCATTTCCTCAAATCAAATTTTCCTTCCCTTTGAACATTTTCCACTTTCTAGAAAAGTTTTGCACAGTCTACTCAAATGTTCAGGGTTGATCTGTGTTTTACCATAATAAAGTTCTTTGCTCTTTTCCTTATTTCTTTTCTAACAATTAAACTTATTTTTTTTCCCTGTATTTATTTTTTCTTATTTTTGTGGGGTGGAGGGAAGACAAAGCTGGCTCCTCAGAAATGAGCTGCTCTTTCCACACAATTATTTATGATGTAGAGCATGAGCAAGTGCATAAGAGACAGGAGGAAGAAAGAAGTGCTGGAATGTGATTGCCTAGGGGTGAGACACTTGGATCAGACATGCAGACACTGCCAAGGAGCCAGAAAAGGGACAAGTGGATGCACAGCATGTGCAGTGATGAAGCTGGAAGGGAAAAAGGCTTCCCTGGGACACAGAAAGAAGGGCACCCAAGTCACCCAGACTGGGTTTCAGGAACAGCCTGCTCTGCTCTCCTTCCTCTCTACCTTCTGTTATTTTTCCCAGCACCTCCTTTTCTCCTCTCCACTCCTCTAGCCCAGGGAAGCTGAAGAAGCATGACAGCCTGTCAGTGATGGAGGGCTTACGGGAAGGGCTAATTGCTTTCTCTGCTTTGTTCAGATGTACAAATACACCATTACTTACAATCATTACCCAGTCATCATCCATCATACAGACTAGTTCTACTTTCCATGCATTAAATATGTGACAGGGCCCAAATTTGTCACTAATTGTACAAAAGGCTATGCAGGCCTCTGCTAGGAGACAGTAATTTGTTAATATAAGATATGGGTCTTTGGCTTTATCTCAAATTTCCAAATGTTACTGAGGCAGTAAGATTTCTTATTTGTTTAAGAGGCAGCACAATCCTCAAATTCTTGTCATTTTTATGAAACCATATATAAGTCACAGCAATTCCCATGTTACAATATTGCTTTCCATTATAATAATTATAATATAATAATATAATAATTTATATATTACTATAATATATTAATAACTATAATAACTAAACTATAAAGTGCAATGCTGAAAGAGGTGGCCATTTCTTCCATTTATATTCAAATTTTTTCACTTGAATTTTCCTCGTCTTTTTGATTCCCAACCAATTTTAACTTGTTTCAGAGCTGCTAATTTTTTCATCAGTTCATAATGCTTTGTGGCAGCAGAAGCACAAACAAAACAGTGAAAAACTGAAAAAAAGGTTTGAAGGTTCTACTCTCACTCTCAATTACATTTAGGCAATTACAACAAAATGCAATAGACCTGCAGGGCAGTCTAGGGGCAGGAACTGACCTCAGATTAATCTTTGCAGCCAGAATATCTGTAACTGTTAAATGTTTTCATTTTCATGCTGTAGTAACACATAGAGCCAAAATGTTTGCTTCAGTTCCTGCCCTGCTTCTGTTACTTTGCAGGTTGGGGGCAGGTTTTAGCTATGAAAATGCCTTAAAAGGCATAATTCAATAAATCTTTGTTTTTCCATTTAAAAAATACATACCTATAATGGCTAGTCACTGGCCTGTGTGAAAATGGGGCAACTTGACAATGTCTCTTTGCTCTAAGGATATTTTACACTTTGTCTTGAAGATTCCAGAAAACATGGGTGTGTTGTAACACATCACTTGAATGTGAGAGATTTCCAAGTCTAGTTGAAATGCTAATTGGAATGTGTACATGCCAGCTATCAAAATACATTCACACATAAGAGGAAACTGAGCCTCAGCATCAGAGAAATTCTTAATCCTCGAGCTCTTCTGGCCTGGTCTGCAACCATTTCACAAAGCTCATTCTGGACCAATTTATTCCCTCCCTGATTGTATAGTTTCCTGAAAGTTATTTTATGGTTGGACTCAATGATCTTAAAAAGCCTAAATGATTCTATGATTCTATCAGACTCCCTGGTGATCATGCCCTATTTTTGCTTGGAGCTGTACAAATGATTTCAATGTGAAGAGAGCACCGAGGGGCTGGGGCTCACACACAGTGCAGACTCTAGCTGTGATGTGGAGAGTGGTGCAGCCTCCAAGTGTTCTCAGGTTCATAATCAGCTGCCTCTCAAGAGGTCTAATTTGTTGGGGTAGAGATCTGCTGAGGTGATTATGGAGTGTCCTGCTTCAGCAACATCTCGGGTGTGGTGATCTTGGGAATCCCTGCAAGGAGCTCTCCAATGTAAACATGCCCTGGAAACGTGGATAATGTGTCCAGACACAAGAGGAGATGATGTGAAGATGTCCCAGACAAGATCTCATGGCTGGTTTATCTTCCACTCTCGTTGTGAGCTGCCAGTGAACAGACTTAAAGCACTGATCTGCAGCCAAAGCTGACAGCACACTGGGCAGTACTGAACCTCCAAACCTCTGTGTAATATAAATTGTCTGCCATTCCCAGAGGTCACCTTGTCACTAAAGTCAGTAATTTACCTGCAGTTTCCCATGGGACACCTGGAGAGAGTTACCAGCCAATTAAATCTACATTTATATAGGTTAAAGGATGACTTTTCATGCTGAAGCTGTACACCCACCCTGTCAGCCTGGTCATGACGTCAAGCCAGTTGAAGCCAGAGCTGTCCCTCAGCTCTCCAGGTTGCTGTGACAGTGACCTGGGTCAGCCAACACAAAGTTCAGACCCTGAATGAATTTGCCAGGCCTTTCAAATAGGATTTTCTGCCAGTGCCAAATCCAAGCTATTGCAGCCAGGTTGTTATGTTAAGTTAATGTATTTGAAAGTACATTATGCTGTGGTCAATGATGGAGGTACTCAGTCATGCCTTGGTAAAAAGGATTAAGAAGTAAAAAAGATAGGGCTACCAAGAGAAATGGCTTTCCTTTTATCTTGTGATATTTTTCAAATAAATTAATTTTTTGGTGCTGCTTAATACTAGTTTTAATCCTTCATGGTTGCAAATACTGAAAGTGCTACTTAAGAAGGGAGGAAGCTGCTCATCTCTGGTTCCTGGTAAAATCTACCCTGAAACCACCAAGATAAGATAATAATAGCAAGATTTGTATTCTCAGCACAGACTCTGCTTTCTGAGTTGTTTAGAGCAGCACAAATAGCAGTTTTGAGCACCCCTATTCTGAAGGGGGAATAATTCATATCCCTCCCTGTCCCCTGCTCTCCAGATTATGCTGATATATTTTCATGGTGTTTGCTTGAGTCAGTGTATCTCTAAGTCATGAATATGCTGCCAGTTACCTTTCAGAGCTGTGTGTAAGGTGGCAGAGATTTGCTGGCTGAATGAGTGCTGTCAGAGTAGACAAAATCAAACCTTCGTATCCTGGCCTTCAGCAGTGCCATCATGATGGATGGGAGACATCTCCTTCCTCACTTTGCAGATTGATCTGCTCCATTTAACAGTGTTTGGATAATGGTTACTTTGTGCTCTGGGGGAACAGTTTTCTTCTGTGTCCTTAAAGCTAGGGGCAAAAATTACATTTGTTTGTCTATCTATCTATCTGTCTATCTATCTATCTATCTATCTATCTATCTATCTATCTATCTATCTATCTATCTATTATCTATCTATCTATCTATCTATCCATCCATCCATCCATCCATCCATGCATCCATCTCTCAAGTACCCCACAAAAATTATCTTAAAAACTCCAATCTTCATTAGTGCCAACAATGAAGAGACACCACAAAAGGACTTTTTCATGGAATCTTCTCCTGAAACCTGACACTCTCTGCTCCCTTCAGTGTCACCAATCACACAGAAGCTCAAGTTTGGAAAGATCAGAGATGTAACTTCTTGGATGCCCTCCTCAATGCCACAACCTCCCTTAAATGTGCCCACTTGCTTCTTCATCTGAAGTGTACACCTTCCACAGAGGAAGGAATTAAATTTCAAATGCCAGTACATTTCTGGGTGTAGAACATAGTTTTGAGCTCAGAGCTGTGATCTTGCCTTATCCCTTCGTGTTCAGCAGTTTTCAGAGAGTGTCTGGTGGGAAGGTCCATACTGAGCCAGGCAAGCTGTGATGTTGCAAGGACAGCACAGGATTTACAGGACCTGAAATCTCTCCTTACTTGGTTCAGATGTCTAAACAGAGATGTTTAATGCAGTTTGGCTCCCTTCACATAACTCATCTGCCTTCCAGCTGCCTCTCCAGGAGGACACAGCTTTTCCATGGGCCCTATATCACGTCTGCCAGTGTTGTGTTAATATCCAAGAGAGCTGAAAAAGCCTAAAACAGACACCTGAAAATTAAGTGGTACATCCTGAAAAATAAAATATATATAGTGCCACTATAAAAGGGGCAATAGCCACGCTCATCAAAGCAACAGTGTGTCACTGCAAGTGCCTTGCAGGTGGTGACAGAGATGTACAGACCACATCCCTTCCCCTGCTCTGACAGTGCAGGCGCGTTCTGCTCACCAAGGGCAGCACCATGAGGACAGTGCCTTTGTGTGATTTGTCACAATTCCTCATTAATTTCTGTGTTGTCCTTTCAGCTTGGGAAGCAGAATAGCTTTTAGCAGAAAAGCTCTGCTTTTTCTTTTCACAACACAGTTTTCTGTCTTTTGCTAGCTCTGTTTTTACTATTTGAACATAAAATGCATTTACAGTGATTCGTGCTTTAAGGTGACTTCAGTTGATTAGAGCCATATTTTCTAATTGACATTTCCTTTGTCCTTGTTAGCCATCATCTGTAATATGTTGTTTTCTTAAAGTGATCATAACTATAAAAAAAAATAAAACCAGTTATGCACTTCCAGGAATTTGCCTACCCATTACCACTAATTAAGAACATTGTTTAGTGTAAGCTGGACAGCTGGCATACACCTAGAGAAGCATTAATTTCCCAGTCTATTGCTGGTGTTCCCAGTGTAAGTTGTCCATAGGAGACACACACACTTTTTATTTCTCTTTTAATGCGAGTTTGTTTCCAGGGTGGAGAGTCTCTTGTCGCTGGTTCAACAAATCAAGCAAGGGGAACAGCAGGCTAACGAGGCAAAAAAGCAAGATGATGTTGCAGTTGATGCAGTATCCATGTAACATTTGCTTTTCCTTCTTTTCCAGCTGTGTTTTTTCCACCAGATTTTAACATCTGTTTTTTTAGAAATTTGGGTTCTTTTGCTCTAAATTTCCCTGTCTCAGCTCAGGTAAATGAAGCTTTCATTTCCTCAGCTGTTCTTCTGTTTCAATGGGGATAAGCTTTGCCAGAGTAGATGTAGTAAACATGATTTTTCCAAAGAAAAATGCTCATTTCCTGAGGAAGTGTGCATTGCACTCCCAGATAATGTAGCCATTTGACAGCTTTGCTGAAGATTTCTGTCTTCTGCATACCATGTGAGTGAGGAAGATTTAATTAAATTAAAGCACAAGGAACTCATCAGATAAAGAACAATTTTTAATAACAAGACCATGATATATTAAAATTTCTTGTTACTGTTTTAATACTGCAATTATTCTTACAATAGTTTGTGGTTCACTCCTTTCTCCTGTTAGTGTATTAAATAAAGATGCATTTACCATAGTTTTGCCTTGATTTTTGCCTCTTGATCATCTTCTCCCCTGACTAGTAACTGCATTTAGAAATACAAGAAGATATATAGAGGGAAAATCTGAACAAAATAGTTCAGAGTCAAAAAAAACCCCAAACAAAATAAAATAAAAGAGGCAATATAGGGAAATTTAAATATTGTTCTGATGGTTTGAAAGCAGAAGCTTTTCTCAATTTGCTTTGCCTGTGCTGCTTCAGTTCAAGGGCTTGGATCAATAGAAAATCATTCACTGGCTCCACTGGGCTTTTGCTCAGGTCCTGTGTACAATTCCACTGCCTAATGAGCTCTCAGGAAGGGCAGCAAGCCTTGCAGGCAGGATCCAGGGACAGGCTCTTGTAGCTCTCTCAGATGAACACAATGAACAAAACTTTGCAGGTTTGAATAGCCACTGGGTTCGTATGAGGACACGTTCCACACATCAAATGCATGGGCACCATATAGTACAAAATACTACAGTATACTAATTTTAACATGGGCTTTAATTTTTAAGGGAAATGAACCTCACAGCAGCAGGTTTAAGAGACCTTGAGCCAAGGCTGGCTCAAATCCTGGTAAGAGAGTGCACCTGATTTAAACCCTTGCTTCTTCTGCCTTCCAGCAGGAAGCACAAGAAGAGCTGAGATGCAAGAGCAGTGCTTGTGGCAGGATGTGCAGAACCCTTCATACTGTGAGCGAAAGCAAGAGAAGAAGAGCAGCCCTTTGAAATCTTCCCACCCATTCTGTCTCTCAGAAACATATTGCATGGAGATGTAGAGAGATCCAAATGCAATTACTTTCACCATCAGGAAGAAGAGAAAAGCCATGTCAGTAGAGCAGCACATTTTATCACCACCCTGTCTCCAGGTCCTACCAAGGCTTGGATATGCAGTCCTGCGCAGTCAGAATTAAGGGGGGCTTGCAATCTCAAGCAAGGCTGTAGGCACACCAGAGAATTGAGATTCATGTGGCTGCAAGCACCTTGGAAAGGCTTCACAAAGCTATGAATCAACCATAGGCCACTTTCAGGGTCATCCTGATTATAGAAGAGATAAATGCTGGGTCACTTGTCAGAGCAGCAAGGGCAGCAGCTGTGCCAAAAGCTTTGCTGAGCTTGTGCAAACCTGGACACAGCTGCAGTGAGAAGGTGTAAGGGAAAAATCCAGTGATGTGGCCATGAACTGACAGCAGCTGGGGCTACCTTCATGGAAAAACATTTTCTCCAGTTCCTGTTTTATCTCATAAATTGCTCACAACTTTAAATAATTCCAGTAAAATTATTAGTATATTTCAGTGTAATCTGAAAGCTTTTTTGTGATTTAGGATTTACCTTGAATTTACATGAAAATCCAGAGTTTGGCTCTCAATTGGCCTCCTCCTTCATTGACACACTCTCAGAATGGCTGGGGCTTTGCTAACCAGGACAGTGGGAATTTAGGGCACCAGCATGGCTGGTGAAACCAGAAGAGGGTTGACCTGGCCTTGGACAAGGTATATTTTCATCTCTGTGAAGTCCTTTGGAACTGGAATAACCTGGTGAAACAGAATCTCTCTCATTTGTGCCAGCCATGACCAGGTTCTGATGCCCAATTCTCCTCCCTGAGCACATTGGGATAAAGCTGATTTTCTTCCTAGTTGCTAGTGTAGAGCTGTGCTTTTAGATGCATGACCAAAACAGAGTGATGGTTTTTTGACTGCAGAGCAAAGCTTAGACAGAGCCAAGGCCTTTTCTTCTCCTCACCCCACCCCACCAGTGAGGAGGATGAAGGTGCACAAGGAATTGGGAGGGGACACAGCAGGGACAGCTGACCCAGGGGATATCCCACATCATATGGCATCATGCTCAGCACATAGCACTGGGGAAGAAGAAGAAGGGGGGGGATGTTCAAAGTGATGGTGTTTGTCTTCTCCAGCAAGGTGTGATGGATCCCTGCTATCCTGGGATGGCTGAACACCTGCCTGCCCAGGGGAAGTGGTGAATAAATTCCTTGTTTTGCTCTGCCTGCATGTGCAGCTTATGTTTTACCTATTAAACTGTCTTTATCTCAACCCACAAGTTTTCTCACTCTTCCGATTCTCTCTGACATCCCACCTGGAGGAAATGAGTGAGCTGCTGGCTGGGCTGAACCCACCACGCTTTGGGGAGTGTTTTGTTGCTCGGCTCTTGTACATGCACACGTCGCTTCGGGGAATGGAGCTCAGGAAAGGCTCAGGAAAGTGCCAGTGCTGGTCAGGAGCTCAGAGCCCCTTAGGCAGTATGGCTGCCAATTACAGGATGATGAAATTGCACAGATCATCGCTAGCATTTGTGTGCTCAGGAGTTCACTTCGCAGTCAGATCTGATTGAACACAGCTGTTCCGAGCGCGGAAAGACGAAGCAGGCGAATCAGGCTTTGCACACAAAGCCTGACAGCGGGTGCTCACTTCCAGAGTGAGCCAGGCTTTGAGGCAGCAGGAGGGAGCAGCTCTGAGCTCTGCCATCTGATGGGTTCATGCAGGGCTTCATCTGGCTGTGGGGATCCAAGCAGGATTGAATCACACCTTCTGACAGCGCCCGTGTAAGCCTGCCCTGGGAAGAATGAGACAGGCAGCTGATACCTGCTCCAGAGCTGGGAATAATGGCACTGCTCCCCCTGCCCTTCCTGGTGGCAAAAGACATCTGTTACCTGCTGGCAGGAATCTGATGCTGGTGAGGGACAACTTTTCTGGTTAACTGTTTCCATGTCACAGCTCCAACCACCCCGGGGGCTGCATGTGAGATGTGTGTACGTGTGCATTGAAACAGAATGTGCAAATTTAACATTTCTCTTGCTTCATATTGCTTCAGCCTGCAGTCATGGAAAGACACAGACACAGATTCTCTGGACTTAGAAGGGTCTTGAAAGGTTCATTTTCTTCCTGAAATCCTCCATTATTTTCTTCTTCTCTAAGGCATTTAAGAAAGAGTATGTGAAGATCCGATTTGCCAGGCACATGGTGTCATCCAGGCTGTGATTACTGACCTGCCTACATGTTAGGGGGTGCCACAACTTTGCTTGGAATCAAGTCTTTGTGTTATTTACAGAAGAGATGACCTTTCAAAAAGTTATTAATCTATTTCTACTGCAACTGAGCCAGATGAGCTTCCCAGTTGTTAGTATCCAGACTCTGAGATAAAGACCAAAGATGCAAAGATGAGAGCAATAGTTTTAATTGTTTATGTTTATGAAGTTATTTTATGTTTAGGTTTATGAAGTTATTCCTCTTTGCTAACTACAACAGTTCTCTTAAATCCTGGATAAGACTGGAGCTTCAAGGACAGGTACAATAAGAAAACTTACCAGGTCAGGGGCTTCCCTCTTTCTGCCCCTCCATGTCACCTGCAGTGGCACATCAGTATGTCCTTGGGAAAACAAACATCTGCACATGCAAGTGAGCTCTGGTCCTGCCCATAGACACCAGACCTGTAGTCTTGACCAGTTTTCATCCCTCTCTTTCTTCCTGGTGTTCCTTTCTGCTCTGGTGGCTTGAAATTGGCAACATCTGTGAGCTGTAAATATGATTGTGGTTAGAGACGCATCTGGTTCAAAGAAAATTGAAAATTATATCTGAAAACTACTTTCTGGGAAAGCATAATGGGTTACAAAGTAAATAATCAATTTTCATTTCAATGATTGTTTTAATAAGATGTCATTATGTCTTCCTTATGTTCTACTGGTGCACACTGCATACACTTGTGTGAGGGATTACCTCCCCTTTCCCTTCTCCTTTCTTTCAAAATACAACTTCTGGCAGAATGTGGCTGATTGAAAATCGAGTAGGACGTTGTGCTCTTTAATACCCACAGAGCTCAAACTGATGCTTGAAACCCTTTGCACAGCATCCAGCTGATGTGCCTTGGAGCTGATTTGGAAGGGGCTCCTGTTGGATGGGAAAGAAGCCTAAATCCAAAGCGCTTTGAAATCAAAGAGGATCTTAGAGTGGCTTTAATGGATTTGAATCAGGCCCTGCCCAAGCTGAGACTGCCAGAGGGAGACGGTCACCACTGCAGAGTTGTGCTGCAGAGTGTTGTGAAGGCAGTCACAAATCCAAGGGAGTTAGGGAAGTGTATTCTTCCTGTTTGCCCTTATTTCTCCCAGGATCTCATCTTTCTCCTCTCATATCCTGCCTTTTGCTTGATGAGAGTATCCCCCCTTTATCCCAGGGGGCAAAGCAGGTGAGGTATTCAGCTGGGAACCTCAGGAGTTCCCAAGGGGCTTCTGTGCTGGGATCAGCTAAAGTCAAGGCCAAGCGCTGACTGGGTCAAATCAAGAACAACCCCAAAACTTATGTGCATGCCTACAAGAAGGTATCAGCTGCCTTTAAAGGAACATCCACCTGAAAATATGATTGTAGGGTAAACAAATTATTCAGTATATGTCAGCTAGTCCTCAGCAAATTCCTGTAAGTCTGCACTTTCAGTCTTTGCTGAGGAATGATTTGTGATCCCCTGCAATGAATGATGGCTGGGTGTCTGAGATGGGAGGTGTTCACTAAGGACAAGCTTCAGTGCTGAATTCTTCCTCCTCACCTCCATGTAGCATGTTCTTACACCTAGGGACCATGAACAAGATGTGAACTGCTCATGAGAATTGCTGCTGCTCTGTGTCTATATGGTGGTGGTCAGTATATCTCCCTCTCTGAGGGTATATGGGCAGGGTGAAATGTCCAATGTACTATGGCAGTGCTGGCTTTGTATATAAATATATCTTAATTCATGCACTGCAATTACTCAAAATCTGCCCCCTTCAAAATGTTCAGTGTATTCAGAATCTTCATGATTTTTCAGCTCAAAACCAGAATTTTTTCTCCCTTTTATTTAGACTGATGAAAAAACCCCAAAACAACAGCTTATTTCTTTGCCCTTATTTTTTCTTCCTTCCATTTATTTCTTCAGCAGAAGAGGTGAGGAAGGCCCAGATCCCTGCAATGTGCAGCCCCAGGCATCCCAGCTGACCCCAGCAAGGAGATGCTTTGAGGGCTGGGAGCTGCTCAGAGCACCAGGCACATTCCACCAAGTTCCTTGTCTGAACAAAAAGCTGAAGTAGCTTTTCTGTGTAGGGAGGATTGAAACCAGATCCTGCTATTAAATTTGTTAAATGGAAATGTAATGATTTATGAGAGAGGTAGTGAACCCTCAGAAAGAATTCAGTAATAATAACTGGGTGAACGGCAGTGTGGCAAGGTTTCACAAGTAAATGATCTGTTAAAAAAATAAAATAAAATAAAAACAAAACAAAAACCCCAACACATTGAAAAAGCCCCACCTAAACAAAGAAACTAGATGTGAACCCGATAAAAACTTTAATTATTTCTAATGAGATCAGCAAAGCAAGCAAAGGACTGACGTGGCACTCATCTGATATAACCAATAAGAAGCACAGGCAATATCCTTTTGCAGTCACGCTTGAGAAGTTCAAAGCCATGCAATGTGTTTAGCCACACACCAGTACTGCTGGCAGATGTGGAACTAAATCCTAGGGATTTCTTTAGGAAAAAAAAATAATTCAAATGTCTCCATACATTTATATTTTCCTGGAACACATGTCAAAATTGAAAGGGTACTGAAAGTTTAGGTGAGTAGTGTATTGAACACTGTGGGGTCACTGTGCCATTAAAAAAAGTTTGGCTTATTGATGATACCAATTTTAACCAGTTTGGAAAAGCAATGCTCTGACTAGAGTTTGTCTTGTAAGAAAAGGGGTGAGAATGTCTGGCCATGCCTTTGTATGTGTTTTAATCTCAAGAGTCTTCACTTATTAAAAAAAGAAAATAAAATAGAGGGGAGACATTGTGGCTTTCCATATTAGTCTGCTGTGTGTTTTTGGGAACACAGCAATGAATGCTGCAGTTCAAACCAGGGCTTAATGAAATGAAAGACCCAGAGCTGAAAGGGAGCTGCTTGTATGAACCTTTCCAGCCCAAATCCATCCCCTGATTTCCCTGGGATTGCAGGTAGCTCACAAGGTCACTTCAGTTAGACCCTCAGCCAGGGAAGGAAACCCAGATCCTGAGAAAAGAAGGAATAAAAAAAGCAATAGCTCTGAGACAGTAACCACATATTGCTCTCAACTATAATAACACATAGAAACGTGTATAAAGATCTGGCTCTGGGCTCTGTCTGACTCAGGGAGAATTGCTGTGATTAGCCAGACTCCTGGAAAATAATAATGCCCCACTGCAAATGGAAGGAAACTTTTTTATGGGTTTTATTGCTTTTTTAAAGAGGGCAGGATACCTCCCCTTGCATTCCTTTGCCTCTGTGGTTTTTCATCACTGGACTTTTAATATTGCAACTCCATCACTTCCCACACACATACACACTTTTTTTTTTTTCCTGTTAGTTGATTTTATTTCTCCAGCCACTCCACACTGTGTCACACTGTGTATAAAATGGAATATCTACTTTTGCTACTGCCCTGAGAGCAGCATGGCATCCTGCTTAACAGCTGTGGCCACTAATTCACTGCAACTGCAGTCTGTCTTCTCAGCATCAGATACATTTCTTTTCCATATGCTAACTCCCTTGCAGCTTAATTTTCCCGTTACCCAGCAGTAACATTGAGTAACTGTGTTGGGCTGTATTCAAATGCAAATTAATATCCCCTTCTGCCCATTAACTCTGCTGTTTCTTGTCTAGCCAAAGCAACTGGAAACAAGCATGTATCTTGGTTCAGTGGTCGGACAGAGGGGCCCTGTTTGGGCTGGGATTGCTGTTCATCTCCAAGAGCAGGCACAAACAACAGGCTGCAGAAAGGAGAGGTCCTTCATCAAGATGTTTCTTGTCAAATAACCCCTGAACTCCAAGCATTCAGCAAACACCGTGTCTCTCTTGAACTGCAGCGTTTGACGTATGTAACTCACACAATGGCTGTGCTGTGCTCTAGACTGGAAACATCCGGTGGATCCACATCCAGAAACCTTTAGATGAGGCATGGGGGAAGGGAAGATGTCACTGAGAAAGGCATATGACTCAAATCTTAAAAGTTGTTAAGCTACAGAAACCTTTAAACAGAGCAGGCTGGAAGAAAGCAAGTTCCCCAAAAGTGGGGATGTAGGAGTGAATGCTGAGAGCATGAAGGGAGTGGAGGGGGAAAAAGAAGAAATATATAAAAGATTTTTTAAATTTTTTTTCACATTCTTTGGAACATTTGGGGAACCTTTCATTCACAGCTGTTTCTTTCTCAGGATCACTCAGAATCAGAAACATTAGCCCCATTTCAGGAGGAAAAAGATGGTGCAATTCCTTTGAACCCCCACACCCACAGAAAACTGAGCTCAACACATGCGAGCCACTAGCACCAAAAATTCCTACATATTTCTTCGTGCCTTCATGCCTCACTTGGATTTGTTTTCTTCTCTGGTGCTTAGCCTTCAGTCACCTACTGGTCTCACCTTTCCCTTCCCAGCACAGGCATGGGCAGTGTGTGCAGAGAGCATCACTCCATGCTAAGCAAATCTTATGTTTTGCAAAGAACATTTTTGTAGTTTTCTATCTTTTTCTGCATTGTATTTGGAAAAAAAAAACACCTCTAAGTTGGTTTCTTCACTTTGAAAATCCCAAAAGCAAAAGAGATACAAGAACAGGGACAATATCCACCACTTAGATGCCTTCAATGCATAATAAACAAAGCTGTGAGGCAAATCCATGGTTCTTGAACCCATCCTGAGAGTAGTTGAAGGTCAGTTGTTGGAAGGCATGCCCTGTGGATGGAGTGCATTGGTTAAAAAAGGATAGGCACCACTTTCCTGACCACAGTTCCAGCTGGCTGAGTTGGTAACAGCAGTCATTCAGTCAGGAGGCATAAAAAAAGCACCTCCCCCTTCAAAGCAAGCCCTGAAACACTGATCAGAAATCTCAGATTTCTGCAAAAGGCTTGCAAAATGTTATGTGCAAAATGGTTTGCACACCAAAATCAAATGCTTAAAGGTATTTACCTAACACACAAATAATGAATAAATAAGAGAGATTTGTAATCAGGTCACAAAGAGGAAGGGAAGAAAATAGTCCTGGAATAAATTTTTTGCCATAAAAAGAAATCACTTCTCCTTGGAAAACCCACACCTTTGAGTTCATGATGGGTAAAAAGGCAGTTGTTTAAATTTCCCATTTCTGAGTTCAGAACACTTCTTATGTTCATCTTTATGACCATTTCATGCGTAAGAAGCCCGTTCTTCCAGTGCAGGATAATGAATGTGTCAACCCAGATAACTGCTGAAATTCAGCCATCTGCAAGATGTTGCCATGGAAAGAGCCCATTGCACAGGAGTTTTTGGCTGTGGATATTGTTCTGGAGATCGTACTTTCTGTACAGGACCTTGTGGTTTTGGTGCCCTTTGGAGAGAGTGAATTCCATGGCAGATCACTGCAGTTGTTTAACCTTAGGCACTCAAAGAAGCAAAGGCAACACTTCTTCAGTCTGAATGTGTGATACCAGAGAAGGACGTTTTGTTACATTTTCTGATGCATTTTCTGGACAAAGATATGAGTAGCTAATCCAACAATGGCTGAAAGAAATCCAACAAATGTTGCACAAAACAACACCTTTTATTTCTGACCTACACAAAAAGGACAGCTGTAAACTAAAGGCAGGAAAAACAACCCTTGTCCTGCTGGCCTTTCTTATCTTTTAAGAGGGGTAACAACTGGATGTCGGGCTTTGAAGTCAATCAAATGATGGGCCTGCTAAAAGTGATTAGCACATGCCTGCATGCTGGGACATCGATGAAAAGAGAGCTGGGAACAGTCCTCTGAAGTGGGAAACCTCTGAGGCTCTGGGGTCACAGAGGGACATGTAGATCCCCTCTGTCACCTGCAGCAATGAGACTGAGCAAAATGCAGGAGGATTTCATGCTGCTGAATGTGCCTATCTCATTTGCATCTGCAGCATCCCCATCCTCCAGCTCTGAGCTCTCAGTGCATCCTGAACCCCTGGATTCCCCCCCAGTCCAGAAACTCATTTCTGACAGAGACTGACATCAAATGTGTCAGATGAAGTGAAAAAAACCCTCAAAATGAATGATAATGGAATAACAGGCCAGAGGGGAAGTTTCTTCCTAATAGCCCCTGATATGTTCAACAAAAGCAGAGCACAAAATGACAAAAACAGAGAGAAAATTGGCAGCAGGATTAGCCCTGCTAGGACTGCAGAGTCCTGGCTACCAAGAGCCAGAGAGCGGCAGCGATACCAGGGAGCTGCTCTCCCACTGCAGGATACAAATAACTCCCACTGAAACCAGTGACATTTATTCATGTCCCATGGCAATTAAATGGAGCCTCCTGTCTGCTTTTCCCGGTGTTGCTGTAGCAGGGAGATCGGAGGGGGTGCAGCATGTGTGTGTGTAATTTGTGCTCTCTGTTTGAGAACACTCAGCTGTCATGACAAACTGCAAAAACCTTGTCAGCACAGGAGAGAGGCTGCAGGTTCCTGGCAGAGGGAGAGCCAGAGGCACAAGGCTGTGTGCAGGCATTGGGATTGTTTGCCTGACTCCATTCCCGTTTTCTCTCTTGCTGGCAGGTCAGCTCACTCAACCAAGCTCTCTCAAGTGCTCCTCCTTGGTCTCCCTTGCATTTTGAGGTAGAAGAAGCCTTCTCATTCCAGTTTCCTCTCTCATTCTACACACACAGTTATCAGGATGTAGGGAATATCAGGCAGGCATTCAGAGTGTGGGCTAAGAAAACCTCATGCTGTTTCCAAAAACGTTGAGGGGACAGGTCTCCCTTAGAGAGAATGACTTTGCTTGCACTTGGGAAGCAGATTTTCTCTTGGAAAAGTGATTTGGGAGCACATGCTGGAGGACAACATCTGAATTCCAAGTCCTCCTGGCGATGGTGGAAGAAATCCAGAGTAGCACAAGTGTCAGGGATATTCTGTGGTAGAAGTACAGCAGGGTACTTCTCAGTGGTACAATTGATCAGGTAATTCTTGGGAAGGGCAGCTGTCTGGTTTTGAACAGTTCACAAGGCTCATCTAAAAATCAGATCAAGATTTGGCTGAAAAATTTAAAATAGGTAAGATAAAATATATTCTGGGAAAAATTCTTTGCTGTAGGAGAAAAAATTCTAAAAGTTAATCCTAGACCAGAAAACCACTACTGGTGATTTGATCTGTTTTGTTTTGGGTTTTTTGGCGTTTTTGTTTTGTTTTGTTTTGTTCTGGGTAGTGAAGCATATGGAGGTAGATTTTATACCAGTTAAGAGTTAATTTGTCAATACTAGAGTCTTAGGCTGAACAAGATCAGGGTTCTCATTCCAGAAAAGCTGTACCTGTACACAGAGATATTTACTCTGAAATAAATATTTACAGGAGTAAAGCTGCTACATCATAACCAGACTCATCTCTAAGTAGATATGCTGAAAATATAGAAAGTAGAATTTCTCTTCCTGTACTGGATCAGAAAAGTTTCCCTCCTCATCCCATTACTTTTTCCTCCTCTCTGAAAATCCCATCAATTCACCAGGTAGGAGCTGTGTGAGCACTGCTAAATTCCAAGGGGTTTAGATGATGAGGAGGGAGGGAGAAAGAGAGGAAGGGAAATAGTTCCTGAAGGGTCTTGGCAAAACTCAGGAGCCTTCTTCCCACACCATTTCCCCAGTCTCTTTTCTGCCTTGCTCTTTCCTGGTAGTGAAATGCATCAGAAAGAATAAAAATCTTGACTTCAAATAGACACAGCTGCACTTTCTTCAGATCCCTCTATGGTCACATCTGCTGCAGAATTCATATCACTGCCTTGAATCTATTTAGTCAATATCACCTGGAGAATTTCAGGGTTTTTCAGGTAGAGCAAAAAATCCCTGTGTAGAAACCCTTAAATTACTATAGCACTTTTCTATTAATTTAGCTTCACTGCACTGAAAAAAAAAGTGAAATAAATCCCTAATGCTCTGAAAAATAAAATGAGGGCTCAGACACTCTGAAACTGTAATAGCTTAGCTGGAAGTATGAATTTAAACCAATAGAAAACCTCTTGTAAATATTATTAGTCATCTAGAACACTGACTGATGGAGGACATTTCACTGGAAAAACCCTACTTCTTGCACATATAATGTGACTCTGAACTGAATTGAATTTTCATAATCTAGAAAATATTAAACTGCAGGAAAGTTTTCCTTGTTCAGTCCAAGAGAGTTTTGGCTGAGGGTGTTGCCTATGAATATTTTCCTTTAAGAGTTTTGTTCTTTCTCTTGGGGCAATTCTGTTATTGTAGTTTAGATTAGCTATTAACTTATTTCAATTTAGCTTAGAAGGAAAGAACAGTGCCCCCATGGCAGTTTGCTTGGGTTGAACTGCTGCCCCTGCGTATCTGAGCACCACAGGGCTTTTTCCACATTAAAATGGAAGATCTGTCTGCAGTGATGTGAGCACAGCAGACAGGAGCAGATACCTCTGTGGTCTACAACAAGGTCAGTGTAACTATTATAACTTTGCAGAAGTTCCTGCCAGACCAGCTGTTGACATTCCCATTCTGCACCAAATCCGTACACAAACAAGGAGTGTGACCAATGTGACTTGGTGTGGGTGTGACAATCTTGGTGTGGGTGGCACCTGGAGGCACCTGGAATGTCAGAGTGACTCCTGCAGCCAGGCCTGGCCTGATGTGTCCTGGTCTGACCGAGCATCCTCCCTGCAGTCACGTCTGCTGGTGGGTAGAGATGATCTTTGCATCGGACAAGGGACTTGTTTGACTGATTTTACATGTGCAGCACCTGGATAAATCCACTTTCATTGCAGCAGTTTTGAAAGAAATGTTTCTAGTACAAATGAGGATAAGGACCAGGTTTACACCAAAAGAGAAATCCCAGAATGTTTACTCTGAATTTCACTAAATAAATGATGACTCGAAGGACAAATGTACTTAGTAATCTAGGGGGTGACTGGGTGGCAGAAGTACAATCCTTCTTACTTTAACAAACTGTAATAATATTCATGGTTAGATATATGAGGTACTTTTTCCAAACCTCTACTCCACATAAACAGGAAGGAATTCCTTTTATATTATTATTTTTGTAGAGTGCTGAAAAGTTACTGGAGAATTTCTGGTAGTTTAATTTAGGGGGATGAGTTGTTTTTTCTTCAAAATGTTTGCACAGTTATTTCTAGAAGAAAGAAGTGTGTGCTTGATGAGCCCAAAGTGAAAACAGGACAAAATATATGCTAGTATGATATATCTTATGAGTCTCTCAATGCATTTGTACAAGTCATCCATCACCAGACTGAAGGGAGAGACCAGTGGTCAGCTGGTGGCTGTAAATCTGTCCAATTCTGTAACTCACTCTAGCCAGATGCATTTGCAGAAAGCCCAGGAGCAAACCCTACCCTGTGTTAAACATTAGCAGAGTGTTGTTCATGTGTGCCTAATCAATCACACAGTCTTAAAGCAAAGACATCCATTCCACAGATGTAAATAAATAAAGGACCAGGCACTAGTGGGACTTTTTTATGCAGACAAGCAGGTGAAGTATTGGGAATTTTTATTCTGATGAGCACAAAGTACCGAAAGAATCAAAAACATTTATTTCTACCTTTAAAGGTCAATGCCTGATGCTTGTCTAAATGCTCTGAAGCAATTTTGCTCTCTGAAGGAAAATATTCAGGATCTTGACAAGACCTAGGGCTTTATTTCACCTCTCTTTAGCCACCTGTAAAGCAGTCACCTTCTGTAAGCCAGTCACTTCATTTTCCTCTGTAATTAGCAGGAGGAGAAGTTCAGCAAAGCTGACCCCTCTGGTTCCTCTTCTCTGCTGGTGGTGCAGGGAACACATACTATGGCTATAGACAACCTGCCTAACTCTTAGATGCTCAGTGCTGTCCAGTAGCAGCTTTGCTTTGCTTTGCTGGGTTTCAGCTACCCCAAACCTGCTTTTGTGACCCCTGGGGAGCCTTTGCATAACCAGCATCTGCCTGACTGCAGCTGCAGCAGCTGGAAAGGGGCTGTAATCAGGGCACTGTCACTCTGACTGAGTGTGCAGGAAGCAGGCAGAGGATGAAGTGCTGAGGTGCACTTGTGTCCTACTTAACTCTTATCTCAGACACTGGATTCCCCCTACATCCTTTTCCACTGAAAAGTTTGCAAAGGGAGCTTCCTCCACGTCACAGTGAGATGCCAAGTCGAGGTGACACTGAGAATCCTTTCTGGAAAACATGATGTCAAAGACACCACTCACTCCCTTTGTTTTTGCAAGATATTTCCATCCCTTTATGCTCCTACAAAATTCTGGGATGTTTAAGGGATAAAAGAAGTACTTAAAGCAACTTCTGTCAACTTGAGCCTGTTTTGAGTCTGGGCAATTTCCATCATATGCACGGTATCCTTCAAACATTTAATATTTATATTCTGCATCTTAGACCTCTCAAGATGTTCCCTCTACCAGAACTCACAGGGAGAAGGTGTTGCAATGAAACTGCCTTTTTCAAGTTCTCTAGAATCTCACTGGGGGAATACAGGACAAGGGATGTTCCTGACTTTGTTCTGTTCACGTGGGAAGAAGGAGCACAGAGGGGTGAGGAGGACAGAAATACTGAACACTTCTATTTATCTCAGAGATCCTTACTGCTGCTCACTTATTTGCCAGACAAGTTTGACTTCTGAACTCTTGCAGAATTTTACACATTGCAAAATTTAGTCTCTGATGCAGATGCAGTCTATCCTGCATCTAATCCTCACTCTACTCAGGACAAAATGGTGTTTTATAACCACATTTACTTGTTTTTCATGTTCCCACTCCTTAATATTCCCTCATGCTCCAATTCCATGTGCTCTTGTTGCTTTCTTGTCCTGTAGTCAATCCTTCATAATCTTTATTTGTCGCTCTATTAGGGACAGTGAGAAGAACGACACAAACTCTCTGGGGAGTCAATCAGGAGAATTTCTCTCGGTTTATTACCTCAGGTCTTTTATATAGACCGATACGTGAAAAGTACAGAAAAGAAACTCTTACTGGTTAGCAAACTACCACATCATCATCATTGGTCAGTGGGGTACACCACCCCCCCGACCTTCTCTTGCAAGAAAACAAGGAACAGACAAACAGCACCTGCAAGGCTGTTTTCTGTCTCTGAGGATTAATTCCTCCCCATGATTTCTCAAGCCACTTTTTCAAGCAAGACTGAGAAAGCTATGTGGTCTGCAATTTCCACAGGCACCTTGCTCCCTGCTTCACTATTAGCATCCATATTTATTCACACACTTCAACCCACTTACTGCTTCTGACAGAGCCACAGCCACAGCCTGAACAAGGAATCACAAAGCCCAAGTTAAAGGTGCCCTCCTTCTCTCTCCATTTGTGTTTTGCACATTGAACCACAGAATGTGTCTTTCAAACTGCTGAAAACCAGTGACTACATTTCCAGCATTTAGCATTTCAGAGTTTAATAAATTTCATGGATGAAAACCCTTCATGTTCAATTTGAATAAGTGGGGAGTTCAGATGCAGTTGTCCTGTGTCTTTATGAACTCCATGAAGTGCCAGATGACCAGTTTCCCTAATGGCTACAGGGGTTTGGGAGCATTTGATTTCTGAGAAGTGATTATGCTCAAAAGAGATTGTGCCCAAAGAAAAATGATCTGCATGAAAATGCACTCAATTATAAACTGCCACAGCAGAAATGGAACCTGACAGCCCAGCTGCCCCACAGGACTTCTGCATACATCACTGAGCAGAGGAAATGGTTCTAAGGACCAAGCTCATAAAATTCACTGACAGGTACCACAGCATACTCTGATTTTCAGAAACAGTTGGTACCCAAGTAGCTTTCAAGGTGGCAAGGGGAAATACTGGATATGCAGAGCACTGGAGAGAAGAATTTGGTGGAACCAACATTTTCAACCATTTGCAACCATCCAGAGGTGTGATGCACTTGGAGGTAAATGTGTGTGTTGACAGTTCCTGTTGTAGAGAATGGGATTTTACCAAACAATAAGACACATCTTCTACCATGTGTGAGGGGTTTACACCTTTCTCTTACTAATTCCTTTATACAGTGATTGAAGCAGCCAGGTATTGGGTTCCTTGTCCTTTCCTTAAGGAAGATGATACCCTGAACACCTGACACCACACCATGCACTGTCAGTGGCAGATGAAGGGAGTAACTTTCTTCTACTCCAAGATCTGTGATGTGAAAAGTCACTGCCTCTCATAAGGCACCATGGTAGAAAAGCATCACTTAAAAGTACAGCAAAGAAATATTGTAAAAGTATCTTGATCACCAGCATTCAACAGTTTCCAGAGAAAAACTAACAAGTATGGTAATATGGATGGAAATTCTACAGAATGATCATGGAGAATAAAGGAAAGAAAATGGAGCTAAACTTAATTATCTCTTCTAAAGAAAAATAAATGTAAAGAAACAAGTCAGATGGAAATATTGTCCAAGCTACCATCATGATAAATACTGTGTATGCAGAAGGAGCTATTGCAAGTTACTACTTCATTTGGAAAAATACCCAAACCAAAATAAATTAGCAAATATAATAGATGTTTGTGTTAAAGACCAAAAATACTGAAGTCAATAGATGTCTGAACAGAACTAAATTCTAGCAAAACACCAGAAAATATTAAGTACAATAGGCAACTGTGTGGGAGACATCAATACAAGCAGAGACACTGTACAGAAGATTGGGAGGTTATTCCAAAGCATAGGAAGGGATCAGTGATGTGGTTATGGGACTTTCTAATGGTCTGAGTGCACAGACTCTGCTGAAGGACGCTAGCCCTTCTCTCGGTACATGGGCATCCAAACAAACCTGATCCCAGCATTGCCTATGAATCAGCCATACTGAAGAGCAAAGGTCTATTGGAGACACACAGACAAGGCTGAGGAGCACAGCAAAGAGACAAAATAAAAATGTGGACTGTAGAAAAGAAATTAAAAATCCCCCAGGAAACAAGACATGTTGTAGCTTGTCATTCATCCTGTCTGACTTGTCAAGCTGTGGGACACCAGGGAGCATGACCAGAAATATTCTCTGTGCTAAACTGACCTCTGTCTATAAACACATTTTTCAAAGCAATAAGCATCTTCAGGACAAATTTGAGCTAGAAATAATGCAATCTGAGCTTGGCAAACTGACTGGATCCATTTGATTTGCTGGTCTCAACAGAAGAGCAGCAGTCAGGATGACAAAGGCAAGGCAGCTCTGCAGGGTAAGAAAGCAGCAGGTAACCAAATCTGAATTGGCTGGAAGCTGCTGTATGCTGAAGTGTTAATACAGCCAGTAAAGTTTACCAGGCTCTGAGAACACACCCAGTGTCCTCAGCATGCTCTGCTGGCTGTCTTTGTTTCCCTGGCTGTGCCCAAAGGGACAGGCACTCCTGTCCTGTGTATGACAAGGAGGGAAAGGCTCTGTGCTGCTCTGTGATCAGACTGTTGTATCTCCTGGGTGTCCCAAACACAAAGATTATAGCTGATAACCTTGGTATTATTGAGGGAAGCAAAGTCTAAGAAACATGACAAATCCTTAAAAAACTCCATAAACACTTCAAGGGGGAATAAAGATAAGAGGTTTTGAAACAGCAGGGCCCTCCTGGACATTTCAAGCTCTACTACTGAGTTCCACAGTATCAGGGAATGTTCTTGAACACTGGGATATATTTGTCTGTGTTCTTAAATTGTCAGACAAACATCTGGCATGGTTTTGGCTGGGTACTCTACTGCAAACTTCAGTGCAAAGCTTGGAACCCAGCACCAGCTAGGACTTTCCCCCCCAGGCAGTTTTATGTGGTCCAAGGACGGGGTTCAGTGGCATGGTCGTGGCTTGTTCTGTGTCTGCTGATCTCCACTCCAGAAACTTTCTCCAGACATATTACACTGCCACAGATACACATTTGGGATTCTCCAGGCACTCCAACATAGACAGTAAAATTACTCCATAGCTCTCCTCCTCTCCAGAAACAAAGAGATTGTGCCACTGCTGAGGGAGTAGGGGTACTTCAGAGACCACCTGAGAGGAAGCACATCTCATCCTGAGGAGTTAAGGCACTTCTCTGAGAAGCCAGAGACTTTTTATATGTGTGAGGCTCAGATTTAAGATACTTTATATAAAACAAATGTTTGAAAGCATCATGCTGCAGAGCTGAGGGGGTCAGAGTCCAGCAGCAAAGACTTCACCACCTGATGGGAAAGAAAACACAGCAGCTCCTCCAGCTGAGTGTGTGAACCATGGACTAAGGCAGTGGAGGAAGCAAAACTTAAGAAGAATGGCAGCAAACAAAAAGCATGTTGTGAAATTCAGTGCAAAGTCTGGATGCTACAAAGATCATGCATGAGCCTGACAAAGAGAGAGTGGGGCGGGGGAAAAACCAGATCTGGAAAGGAAACAGAGCCAACAGATTTTCATGCAACAGAAGAAGGATGGCAACCTGGTTATATCAAATTCATAATCAAGATACTGAGAACATGAAGTGGGGAAACTGGTTTGAAAACCAACTAATCTGAAAGTATATGACGTTGAAACACTAAAAAAAAGGGTGGTGTTTAAAGTCATATCTCTAGGTTCAGGAACATACTAATGCTTTCCTTAGTGGCAATGGGTCCTGTTGCACACCCAAGCTCAAATTCTTTAAAACAGTGATTTACTCATTCTTGTGTGACTTACAAGGCACAGCATATCTTTGAAGAAGGAATTCTTTGGAGGTTTACTGAAGGATCACTGTCCCTGTACATGGCTACAAGCAGTTGCAGGTTCTCTGTAGAAATAGTGTCCAATTTGGATTGCAAACATCATGGTGCTATCAAGGACTGAAAACATGAAATGGCTCTTAGTTTTTGACTTGCTGATCTAATTCTTCTCTGTGAAGACTTTTGCAAGCAGTCTTAAACCAGGCAAATGAGGAAAGGCAACAAGAGAAACTTTCTAGAATTTATAAAGGAGTGATCATGCTGGTCCTCAGCCTGCTTCAGATGACTGAATCCTTTTCTATCTATTTCAGAAAAAAAATCCCCAAGAGTTGTGAGAAAGGTAATAGAAAAGGAGGGAGAAAAAGTAAGGGAGATAGCTCATGACACACAACTCTTAAGTCTGCTTGTGATGGAAGGATGGAGGAATTTTCATGGTCTAGAAGCTGTGAATTCTCTAATAAAATGTCTTACTAAAAAGGAAACTTTAATGTGGAAGGAATACAAATAGAATGACAAACAAATATTCTGTTTCTACCTTGGGATATTTGAATTGTGACAGGATTCAGCAAAGATCCTTGAATATACTTTGAAAGAAGGTGAAACCATGTCCTAATCTCATGATCATGCAAGGTATGCATGTCAGGACATACCCAAACTGTTTCCTGCTCTGTGGCACCACCTCCTGGCACCAGTGACAACATAGACCCAAAAACCAGCTAGAACTCAAATTTTTCATGTTTCCTTTGATCTAAGTTATTGCTAGAGCTGTCTGTATGTAAGGAAGCAGAGGATGATACCATTTTTGATCAGAGGTCTAAATAGATATGATTGAAAATAATTTCTTTATTAGCATTACAGAATTAAATCCTGAGTGAAAATAATGGTGTATTAACACTGTTTACCTCATTGTATCAGTCATGAAGTGATCTTTGGCAGCACGTACATTCCATACCCATCCACCCACAGTTTTCTGCATCTTCCAAACTTACTCTATAAACATAGAGAAAGCAAGGAATTGCTCAAAGGAAAAAAAATCACTAAGTTCTCTTTTATGTCCAGCAGGAAGTTTCGAAATAAGGTCTCACCTGCAGACTTGTGAAGCCAGCAGAAATGCACTGCAGGAAGGATTCCAGTTTTAGAGTGCCTGAACCACCAGTGGATGTTCCAGGTGAGCTGCACACAGATCACTACAAGCCATTGAGAAGGGGAGGACTATTCAGAATCAAAACCTGAGGCATTTTTCAGACACAGCTCCCTGCACATCATTCTCCCTTCCCCCCAGAGGAGAGCTCTGCCTTCCTTCTGTGGTTTGCTAAAGGGTGGTGTCTGAAGCCACATTTGCAAAAGTGGGTACAAGACTACAAGTAAAAAAGTTGTACTATTTTTGCCTGCTCTTGCTTTTTAATCAGCATTTGTGCTTTCAGCAGGCTGCAGTGTCTATTTTCTAGGCATAGACTGTTCAGCTCCAGTCTTTCCCTTATTTCCATATTCAAAAATGTGTCACAGTAGGCAAGCTAAGGGATTCAGGTGGAAAAGCCGCCTGAATGTATTGGGTAATATTTATTAGAGGTTTAGAAGCTAGTTGGCAAAAACCTCTCCTCAGAAAAGTAGAAAAAATTGATTTAGTAATAACTGAGATAGTAAACTCAGCAAATGGAGGGAATTCAGAATTATATTCTATTTAAGTAAGATATTCCTGCATTTAGGAGAATTAATCAAACTGGTAAATGTAAGTAAAATTTTCAACTGATCTTTCAAGATAGCATTTTAAAAATACTGCTTAAATGAGCAAAAAAGAAGAGGGAAAACAAGTTGCTGATCCTGTCACTTTCTACCTACAGAGGTATGGATCTGGAACAACAAAATAGAAACCTACAAAACTGTTACTGACAACTTTATTCCATGTACTCAAGAAAAGGAAACATATTCACCAACACAGTAGAAGAGGATATGCTGAGAAAATCTGAGAAGATTGTTTTCTTGTTATTGAGTTGACCTTGTGCTTACCACAGTAAAATTAGGCTCAATACTTCATCTTGCTCCTTCCATGACTGCTTTTTTGTAAAATGTCAAAACCCTCTCTACCTGATCTGTATGAGGAAATTAATGGTTCTTCCTACTGATGTGTCTGCAAAAAACATTGGGAGTGGCTGTCAACACCTTCTGTACAAAGCTGTCAGGGGTGCTGGCTAGATGTGTATCTGAAGGCTGTGACTGAATGAACTTTGCTCAGTGCAGCTCCAGTGATCATGTAGTCTAATAACAGCACTCTTTTACAGCAAAGTGCTGGGTTGTTTTTTTTTAATAAGAGATAATAAAATTACACTTAATAATATGATGCAGCATATGGAATACAACTCTTGTTGCACTTAACAAAATCTAATTACTCCAGGAAGGGACGTTGAACTCGCTGATTTCAGAACATCTCAGAAATTTACTTTTCAAATACTAAAGAGTTTGAAATCCAGCCTCTGACTTGGATCAATTCTTTTGTATTGCTAATAAGACCAGCTTTATGATGATGTACTTGCAGGACCTCAGATAAGCGTGACAATGAACAAAGCAGACTTTGCAGCACTAAAATGTCAGGCAGCTTGTTCGGCAGGTATTTATATCTTCTGTCCTAGTAAAGGGAAAGGTGACATTGTCTTTGAGAGGATAAAATTAGGTGCTAACTCCCCACATTCTCTGAAAAGTTCTGCAACTGCACATGCCAATACCCTTTGAAGTAGAGTAGCAACAGCAATACAGTGAAAAAGAAAAAGAAAATAGATATCCAGACATGGTTTGGACAAAAGTGTTTAGTAAGACATACTGCCAATGCCAAGAATGTGGAGCTCTGGGAGACTGGGACATTTTTTGTCAATGGTGGGAAAGAGCTAAACCACTGTGGGTCTCAGGGAAAAAAGTTATGTCAGGCCTTTGGGTCTCAAAAGTGCTTAAGAAATCACTACTCCTGGTTTTTTTCCCCCTCTCTAGTACATTCCCACCTTTTTTTTTTTCTAAGGTGACAGTTTTTAAGCCCACATCCTTTCCTTACAGGTTAAAGAAAAATTTCCCGTGCTTTATTTAGCATTTCCTTCCTCCTACCTCCTTCTATGTACCTCCTTTACTTCCTTTACTCACAATAAAGAAGTAATATTATGGAGGTGTAAGAGGATTTCTGGACTTAATTCTAGCAGTGTTTTCAAATCTCATTCATTGACATAGTGCTTTCACATTTAAGCACCTTGCTCAAGACATTTGCATAGATACTGAAAAAGCTTAATTCTCACTTTGGTTTAAAAGCAAGGCACCCAGTAATGTAAATAACAGACTGAAGAACGACGCCGGCCCAAATAAAAAGAGATTAAAGATTCTAAATATTCTTTTGTTGACAAGAAGAACATCTAAAATAATGACCTTTTTAAAACTGCTTTCTGAGGCTGAATTTGGGTGAAGCTCTGTACAATGTGGCCTAGCAGGAGGTGTCCTGGTCCATGGCTGGGATTTGGAACTCGATAGTCTTTAAGGTCTCTTCCAACCCAGGCTATTTATTGATTTCATGATCCCATGACCTCAAGTAGATGGAAACATCTACTCTACAGGCTTCTTTCTCTTATGAGCAGCAGCACTGAGAACAAAATTAAATTGCAAGTTGGAAGTTCAGGCTTCTCTCCAGGTTCCCAGCGCACCACAAGATTTTGTTTTCTCTCGCAAAAAGTGCAAAATATATTGAAGCAAGAGAGATGATAAACCTCCTGTCAGAACAGCTGGAGTCTCTGTACTAAAAAGGGTGGCTGCATTCAACCTGCTTTTTGGGAGCAGTCCCAGCTCCTGCTGTCCCACCAGCTGTGTCCAGGCCTTGTCTAGAAGAGGGATAGAATCTGTGCCAAGGAGCAACCCAGCAATTACCCAGTCCAAACCAGTTTAGTTTAATAGTGTAAGTATCACTGAAGTTTCCAGACATACCTCAGCCAGTCCAATGTGTTGCCTTCAAGCACACAAAAATTGGAAATACATTGAGTGTTTTATAATTTCACCAACTGGAAAATAAGATTTCCATCCCACAAAGCACTGGAGATACTTCCCCCCATCAGAAGCACGAGAACTGAGACAGGTCTATGGATATTTCTTGTGCGAGTGCAAAGGAGACTGTAGTACATGGTGACTAGTTTGGTTTGTGACCTGGCACAGTAGCCCAGCTATGGGACCTCGCTAAGATCCTGATTGCACACTGGAACCACTGAAGAGTTAAAGATCTTGTGAACTTTGTGCAATATTTGCCTATGTTTCTCCCTGCTTACACCTGTCATGAACAAAATCTCTCAAGAAATCCACCCCAGTTAAAACACTGTGTTTAATTATGTACAGTTAATGTTCTTATCCCATTTGTGAACCTTGTACCCCTTGTTTACTCTGATGGTTATTAGTAATGTTAATTACTTAGCAGTTTCTGAAGTGTTTTAAGACTTGTTATGAGACATTCCTGTACCCTTTCCCTGACTTCCCTACCACGCTGTAACAAAAGCAACTCCTTAAGGGGCTATGCCATGGAACAAAGCAACTCCCATGGGAGCTGTGCCACACTGGAACAAAACAACTCCCAGAGAGCTGTGCAACCGAATAATATGTAAACTAAAGCATGCAAGACACCAAAACAACGAGCTAACAGAGGAATAAAAGGACAAGGAAACATTCTAGCAAGCTATGATGAAAGATCATCTTCCTGCGTCACCTAAGCCTGCTCAGAAACCATCTTCCTGCATCACCATGACCTAAAGAGGACTGGAAAGGACTGGCCACCCTAGACAATGAGCCAGAATAACAGGCCTCCTGGCTGCTCTCATGAGGATGGAAGCCCCAGCTCTGCAGTGTGTGCTGCAAAGCTGAATTGTGCCTCCTCCTTGGAGCTGACAGTGTGGGAATAGCTGTGGTGCCAGCAACTCCTCGGGCCCCCACCCCAAGAGCTGAATTCTAATAAAGGCATAAAACAGGAGCTTGTCTCATGGCCAATTTTTTTCACACTCAGAACATCTTTAGCAACAAGGACTGGCAGGAACACACATCCCAGAGGCCTTTCCACTCCCTGCCAGCACAGTGGCATTTGGACAAGAGGCTTGCTCTACCTCCTCACCTCCAGGGATGGAGATTCAGGCAGGCTCCATCACCAGAGGCCATTGCACAGAGGCCTGCTGGTTCTTGTGGAAGGTTTATTCCACTTTGCTATTTGGTGTATGAATGGACAAATTGATCAAGAGAAAAAGGAAAGGATGTTTTGGTAGGGAGAAGAGATAAGAATCAATACAGGAATGGTGAGGAGCAAAAGTCACACCAGAGCTGGCCAGAAACACAAGTTCTTCCACTCAGCTTTAAAAGGTAAATATGCCTAGAATTTAACAAGCATTTTTTGAGGCTCGTGAATGCCATTGTGTCAATCACTGCAGAGCTGTCTATAAATCCCTGCTGCTTGCTGTAGCTCATGGTATTCACATTTTGGATTTACCAGTTTCAGCCACCTTTCTGCTGTTTGCAAACAGAATATAGGACACCTTTAGTAAATTATTGTCAGTTAGCAATTGCTTAATCTTTGGCTTTTTGAAGCTAAACCAACCAGTTTTAAATAGCTTACCTAAGGACTTGTATAGCTCAACAACCTCCACCTCTGTGCTAATATTTTACAACCAGCCTTCCTCTCTTTGCATACCTTTATTCAGTTGTCTTGCTACAAGATCATCAATGGATGACTTCACACTCCATTCCACTGTTAATGAGTGAAGTCAGTGACTCTGAACACTTTGGCATGAGCACTACCCTCTGTCTGTCTATAAAACAATTCTTCCCTCAGTCAGACTTCAAAGCTATGTCCTAAAGGCATTTTCATATAATTCTCATGTCTTCCTCTTCTTTGGGAGGTGACATTGTCTCCATTGTTCTTTTAGTCATGAAGGACTCAATATGACTCAAAAATTTACAGTGATGTGTTCAGTTTTGGGCTGTGATAATTTTGTTCATCCTTGTAATGGAGGTGTTCAGACCATTAAAACAAATGGCATTGAGAGCCATCACTTTTCATAAATTAGGGGGAAGAGACAGTTCTGTAGGAACCTTGATCCCTGCCTCACACAGGCATCACCCACAGATAAAAAAGCTGCTGGATAACTACTGGTCAGTGCCTTCAGGTGTCTCACATATCAGAATAAAAGAATTCTTAATGACTGCTGTCCCATTTTCAAATCCCAAACCCTTTTCATAACAGTGACATTACTTGGTTCTCTAGAATAATACAGAAGGGAAAGATGATGGAATGGGATGTGTGCAGCTTTCCCAGCTCAGTTATGACAGAAACTTAGCAGTGAATTTTCTTTATGCACTTCTACCTTCAACTCTCTTGTGTACCTCTATAAATTTCATGATGGAAACCAAACCAAATGAACAGCCAAATGCAATAACTGACTTCATTTCCTTTGAAGAAATCCACACAGGCATAGGAAGAAAAAGAAGCATTAGCAGAAGGTTGTACAGGAAGACAGATGCAAGTACAACTGAAAGCTGCTAATGTTTCCAAAACTACCTTTCTCTTGGCATGATCACAAAATACATTGCATACAACCTTAAAAGCTGTGCAGTTTCACAGCTTGAGACCCCCAAAAAATATTTGTTAGAAAGATTCTCCAGCCTAAAATACATTAATCTGTTTACTTGGCATAGTGAGTTCTCTGGAAAGAGTTACCTGAGATCTGTTCTGCACTGAGACATCTGATCAGTTAGACAAGGCATGAGGCAGACCTCAGGAACAACAGCCTGAGCTGGCTATTTGCCTCTGAATGGTTCAAATAAAATATCCAGAGTGGAAAGAATGGGGCAACCAAATGCCTCCTGGAACATAAAACTCTGAAAATGTAGGTAGTTATTTTGTCTGGCTGAGTAATATGGTCAGGTCAAACGGCACCAACATGATCAGAATGTGACTCAGCTGTCAGGTCTCTTGACCACAAAACTGTTTGGTTTCTTTGAAGGAAAAAAGGGAAAAATAAACAGTCACACAAGAACCTCTACAAGACCTGAAGGTTGAAATAGGCTGCCCAGACACTTGAAACAGTAATTTTGTTTTAGGGGTCAGAACAAAATAAGCTTGGAAAGGCACGCACAAGAAACCCCTTTCAGGATATGTTGGTAAGGGTCTGACCCCAGACCTTCCTTCAAGTTGTCAGTGACTCAGGACATAGTTGAATAGAAGTACAATATCTAAGTGTAGTATATAAACAGATGTTACTTTTTCCTCATTATTCAGCAATTCACATTTCTTCATCCAGGGTCATGTGAGTTCAACTACTGCAGGAGGTCCATCTGCCAGCATCAAGTATGTGCTCTTCCTAGGATTCCCTGGACATCCTCTCACTGGCCCAGATGAATGGACACAGTTCTTATGCTGGGTAGCAAGATGCCTTTGCAGGAATTTTTTAGCAAAAATGCTGCTTTGCTCCAGCTTTGGCTGTTTTAGCTGTTTCAGCTCTGCTTGACACCTTAAACTTACATGCTCCCTTTCTCACTTATGCATGCCACTTGAAAACCATCTGCATGTGTTTCAGGTTTGTTTGCCACTTCAAATCTGACTCCATTGCTTGATACCTTAAAGTGGTCTCCACAGAACATTTCAGCTTTTCTTGTCACTTAGATGTCACCTTTGATCCCTCTTAGCTCTGTTAACTGCTTTTCCCTTCAAAGCTGCCTCTTTGTATTAGTGCTTGAAGGAGGACTTTTGGTACACAGGATATCAGCAGTCTCTGTAAAGGTGCAGAGTCATGACAGCTTCTTTTTCTTCCTTTGTTATATCCACTTCCAGTTCTCTTACTGTTAGTGCTCCTGTTGCTTAGGTCAGGTTCACCTCACCCTAAGTACTTCTCACATGGTCTCTTCATCCATCTCTTCATCCATTCAGTGTGGCATCAAAAGCTGACACGTAGTTGACATGAAAATAATCTGTTTTGTTAGTGCTTGCTTTGATAGATCCAGAGAAAGAGTCCAGGAATATGCTGGGATTATCCTTTGTCTTCATATGCATGAACCTTTTGTGATTTCCCTGAGTTTACAAGATTTGACTTGTTTTTAGAGTAGATGATTGAAGCAGGTTGATGACTTTGATAGTTTTTATTTAACTTGGACATAATCCATCACAAGACAGTTGATAAGGAGTGTGGGGAGTGAGGTGCTTCACATAAGAAATCAAGTGACAGTTATTAATTCTAGGTTGGATGCACAACCTAAAGTGAGATCAAGCAACAGTAATGCTACAGGACTAACAAGAAAAAAAAAATCTCTAGCAAATAAATGGGTTAAGCTTAGTTTATGCAACATTAAACTCATTTCCCACTTAGGGAGTTTGTATAGAAATCACAGAGGCAAGAAACATAAGATCTCCTTTGTTTCATCCTCTGGAAGGTCAAGGGGCCAATGGCACTGAAGAAGCATCCCTGGGGTAAGCAAACTGTTGAAGAGTCCAGAGCTCAACTGGAAGACCTCAGCCTCCCACCTGTTAAACTCATTATTGCAGTTCTTGTCTGCAGGTAGAGCCTGAGAGAGAAACTTAATTTGTTTATTGCTGTAAGGCTGACAACAATTGAAAAAATTAACAGCAGCAAAGCTGGTGAACTCAGTGATGACTGAATAGTCTTTTCAAAGGCTCTCCAAACAAACAAAATATCCCACCAGTACAAGCCCCAAAGAAATATATTTGTTTATAACAAGGAGTCACCCTCTCCTCCCTACTTGGGGAGAAATTCCAGGAGACAAGGCTGAAGTAAAATATTTTTCTACACTTGGTGCATCAGCAGAGTTCTGGTAGGTTCCCCAGGAAAAACAGAACATATATTTTTGAGAACACTTATAGGCCTTTTGGGAGACATTGTGACTTGGACTGTGCTATGCACCTAAGGTGTTTCAGAGACACATAACGTATTCTTGACACCAAAACAGATGCTGAGATTTTATGAATGAACATTTGACCAGTGGAAAAATAGTGGGCAGTATTAGCAAAGCCTCTGAGGAGATCAGGAGAGCCCCAGATCCGTGTACTGCTGGTTTCTCATGTCAAATGTGACTTGCTAGGACAGTAATTAGCACAGCAAGATTACAGAAAAGGTGAAGTCCTGCTCCTCTGAAAAAGGATGGGCTGCAAGATTAAAAGGAAGTTTTAAAGAGTTAAAATTTCATACAGAAATTAGTAGGTGAGCTACCAGTATGAAAATGTGACTCTGCAAAGACATCTGATAGATCATGAGTGAAAATCCTGCTGAGACCTGAGAATGTAATAGAGTTAATCAGAGGCTGTCATTTGGACATCCCCTGACAACAGGCACAAAGCTAAACTCATCCAGGGACACCTCTGAGGAGGTACTGGCAGGGTGTCCTTACCTCAGTCTTGTTCTCTGGAAGTGCCAACAAAAGCAATGTCAATATAGCTGGAATGGAGAAGGATATAAAAAGTTTCATTTATTTCTGAGATGGCAGTGTTGGCTGAAACTAAACCATTTTTTTTTTTTTTTTGTCATTGACAAAAAGGGGCTGGAAAATATCACCTTGCAGATATAGACATATTTTCTTAATTACAGTTTTTTCATTTGCAAACTGAAAACCCTGGAGAGATTTGGATTACAGAATCCTTAACCTTTCCATGCCGGTGATGGCTCCATGGCAACTCACTCCTTGTGTGAGGCCTTTCCTTTGTTTGTCTATTGTTTCCTAGCTATGCTTCCACTGCCCATCAAACAGATGATCACATGGTAATTGATGAGTTTTGTGCTGTCCCTCTTTAGTGGTCTGCTGTAACTACAGGGTCAGATGTGTTAGTTCACATTATCTAAATTGTCACTACATTGCACCCAAATAAAGGTCATCTGACCCAACAGCCTTTCATGGCAATGGTGGTAGGAGATGGGAAGTGCAGGGTAAAGAAGGTGGCAAATACAGAGTTAATCTCAGAGTATCCTAGTGACCTACAGGGCAGACACTTCTGGAGGCATGTCCTTGTGTCTGATAACCTTTGTCTAATTTCCTTTTGAATCCAGGTCACTTTCAGGTTCCACATTATCCCCAGTCTATTCATGAACTTGAGCAGCTAATAAGCTACTGGTTTTGAGTGGGTTTGATATTTCTTGTCCTATTACTGTTGATTGGTAAATTATTTCCTTTTTTTTTCTTTTTTTTTTTTTTTGTGGCTTAGAGAAGCTCTTTGTCCTGAGTGCAGCAGTGAGCAGAGAGGGACTGAGTCATGTGGACCATGGGCAGGCTCCTGGGACCTGCTTGAATCCTGAGCATGGCAACCCTTTGAAACAAGGTAAGATCCACGTCTAGGAAAACACTAATTGCAATCAAACTTTCAAGGGGCTCCTGGGTAGACTGATAATATCACTGAAGCACTTGAAACCAGGCCAGCCACTTGCAATAGCTGTATTTCAAGTGCTAAGAGGAAGAAATAGTAGTTAATTATATTCTAATGCATAATGTGTGGGAAAGGAAAAGGAAAGGAAAGAGGGAAGGGAAGGTGTGGGAAGGGAAGGTGTGGGAAGG